>NC_053168.1:56495700-56565339 GCF_016835505.1 Polypterus senegalus | reverse complement strand
TCTTTCAGCTGCTCCTGTTAGCGGTTGCCACAGCGGATCATCTTTTTCCATATTACTCTCACTGCACCACTCTGAGAAGCTGATCGGAAAGAGAATTATTGGTATACAGCATCAAGCACACGCTGCCTCAGCCATGCATCCCATTTGAACTGCTCTCATATGACAAATGCTGCAAACCTTTCCTGTACGGTACTCGCGGTTCAGAAACAGTTTCATCCCAAGAGCTCTAAACGCACTCAATCAGTCCATCAAGTGCTCCTTGTAGAACTGTCTGTACTTATAAGTACAATCACCTCACTGTAAACTTGCACTACAGTTATAATATTGCACAACCTGAGCCACTTTATAAAAAGCGTATTTACATATGATGATGATATCATTTTTAAGATGAAATGCAGCAAAATATGTTTATTATATTATACAGATAAAACTTTAACTTCATTTAAATAATCTATATTGTTAATAATTAAAGGACACAGTGTTGCTACGCTAGCAAGGATCTGGCGCTCCACTCACGATTGTTCCTGCCTTGCACTGTATGCTTCACTGGGACTGGCATGAAGGATAGAGTAATTAAACATGTACTATGAAGATATTTCAGTGTTCCTGAAAAGTTTTGAAGAATCGGCGTTATAAGCTTACAGATGGCTTAACGTCCATTACAGAGCAGATTGTGTGGCGATCGGTTACTTGGAGAAAGAAAAGTAAGCACAGGAATTGGAGGTTAGTAAGTTTGAAAGAGACAGTACTGCAAGGGTGGCCTTAGGCATGTGCAAACTGTGCACCTGCACAGGGCCGCCAATGCCAATATATATTGAATATTAAACAGAAAGAGAAAATAACGACATAGCTAAAAACGTAGTGGCAAATTTCTGCAAAAGTTAAACACTTGTGACATGAGCACGAGGCGGCTATGCAGTGTTCGCAACGGATGTGGCCATCCACCGTGCATAAGATACCATATTGACATTGGTGGGAGAAGGAGCCACCGATTATTTCTCTGCCCAGGGCCGCCCCTGAGTACTACTGCAATAAATTATTTAATCAAAGGTCACGCACAATCACTGCGCCACCGTGTTCCCATGTTTAATAACGTGCTTTAACTCCTATCATCATGAAAATGATATCAAGTATACATCTCAGTATTTTAGTTTTTCAGAGAGCTGTAATATCGCGAATGTAATGGATTCTGTGTCCTGTCGGAGGTAGAGAAAGCCGGTTTAAGAAGCACGTAGTGATTCACAAACATAGAAGAACACATACAAAACAAAGCATTTAACATGTTACTTTACTTACGACGTGATTTGAAAAACTAGTTAAACGATTTTAAGATGAAGTTTATGATGTTCTACTTTAATGGCAAAATAAACTACTTGATTAAAGTGGAAATTTCGAGATTGAAGTTGACATTTTGTGCTTTTTCCACACTGTGTGCCTTTTTTTTCTCTCTGTACCCTAATAAGCTTTCATATGACACTCAGACGGTGGGCTACGACTAGCCTTTTCACGGCGACTTTGATATCAGACAACTTTTTTTTAATTTTGGGCACTGTGTGACTTTGTGAACTTGAGCTTTTGAGTTTCTCCGACATGCTATGTCACTCAATCAACTTCCTTTTGTTGTTTATACCACTGTTTAAACCAACAAATAGTACGTTTTTCCTTGCATCCACTTGGTATTTGCTGAAATTCTCATATTTTCTCCCATTGTCCTTTCACAGAACGCTGAGCTTAAGGGCTATTTGTATTGATTTGCATATTCAAAGAGGCATTATTCTGGGAGGAGTTGGGGCAGGCCAGCAGGCATGTGCATGAGCGTTACTTTTCACGCTGACTGGAATTTATGTGAATCTGTTATGTGAATCTCTGAATCCTAACAAAACCTTGTAATCCAGGGCCACCTTAAATTCCTTTGCACCTCTACCGCAGCTCAACTCGAGCAAAAAGGTCTCCCAGCTCAAGTCTTGTTTATCTGGGGGTGAGGTGCCTGGACTATAGGGTAAATAATATATCGGTATTTGGAACACATGCACTTCATGTGTGTTCTGTGTCTACAATCTATGAAACTGTAGGATGACAGGAAATGCAAGAAATGTTGAACACATACCTGAAAACAAACTTTTTTCTAAGTACAGTATATAATGTGTGAAGAGTGAAGTCCAAATATCAAATAAACACTTTTATAAAAGGTACAAGTATAACAAAACAAGTGCACTTTTATTCAAAAATATAACTGATGAAAAAGAAATCAGGTTAGGGTACGATGTTACGATGTTGACATGACCCCTTGGGTTGTGCAGCGGTAAGAACTGGCGACTCATAATCAAGAGGTTGCGGGTTAGAGTCTGGCCACTTAATTACCGTTTTGAGTGGTTTCTGTGTTCAACATCACTTGCCTTGCATTTTCTGTCATCCTACATTTACCCAGATCGTTGTAGACACGGAACACACATGAAATGTATGTATTTCAAATAACGATATATTATTTACCCTATACAATTCAAAGCATCTCAAACCAGATAAACAGACTTGAGCTGGGAAAACTTCAGTTGCATTAATGGGGGGATGATAGGATAGCTGGGTGCTTGCTGCTTGTGCTGGTCGACACTTTTGTAAAACAAAGACACTAATGGAGAGGTGCGAAGGAATTTAAGGTGGCCCAGGATTACAACTTTTTTCGTAGGCTTCAGGGATTCTAGTGTTAAACTGAAAATAACTACCCTCTTGATTTTTTTGCTGTTAACAGAAATATGAAGTTAGTCATATCACTGTAAAAGAAACATGTAAGAAAACCATACAAAATGAAATGTATTATTGATGTGCCATAAGACATCTCCTCCTAAACTAAAAAAGTATGATTTTATCAGAAAACAAATACAATATTTCAACAACATCTGTAAAAATTGCTAAACACATATTAAGGTAAGACATTCTGTTCAGAAAGTGCTTTGCCACTGACATCATTGGTTTATCACTACCATACGTATAGTCCACTTTTTGGGTTTACTCGGGTTAGCTAGTTGTACCCTAATTTTTTTTTCCTGCCTGTTATTAACCCTATATTTACATTTAAACCTTCACATAAAATGGTGGCGAAGTGAAGAGCAACACAAATGGGACAAAATTCAGGAAATACACGTATACATTTTACCGTACCTGTAAGTAAGCATTTAAGTCCTTTTTTCTTTTTTCAAGGAAATCTTTATCCATATTGTTAAATGTTTTTTTTCCAGGTAGCTTTAATATGCTTGTGAGGTTTTCAAACTGATGGAAAAAAAGACATGTTTCTTTTACAATAATCAAAATTTTCATACATTCAGGTATTAAATCATAAAGCATACTTTACCATAAAAAAGACTTAATGGAATTAGAGAGTACAAAAAAATGTGCTAACATGTAGACTATGAAAGCACAAAAAAGAGCTTCAACAAACAAAATAAAGATTAAATATTTAGCCTTTCTTTATATCTTGTGCACAAGCAATTCTGAGATATTTCTGAGTAACATTCTGGAAGCAACATAATCATCTAAAAAATGTATTTTGTTTAACTATAGTGAAACTAAAAGTCAATCATTATAATCAAAGACCTGTAAGCATGGCTTCTTGACTATAAGGAATGTTTAAGATTCATTCATCCCTAATTATTGGGCAAAATTGATCAAGATTACAATATTATTACTGATATTCAAAGAGAGAGCAGCCACTTATTTTTTATTTATTCATAACATTCAAGCAATTATTTGTAATTATTTCAAAAAGGAAATACAGTTTAAAATAAAAAAAAAAAATAGAACTAATTACAAACCTGCTCTGTGATGCGCATGTGAAAATCATGGAAGTCACTGTAACGTCGATATGTTTTCCAGGTATCCTCGATTCCATCTATATTTCTACGGATTACAGTGATTGCATATAATGCATATGTCTTTCCATGATCATTGCACACTCCTGTCATAGTCAAGTTAAAGTATATCATGAGCAGTGAGAGACACACATTGGTCAGCAACAATTTCCTTTTAAAATAGGCGAGGCAATTTCAAAATCAGGATCAAATATTAAAAAAAGATTTATAAGACATGGACAAAGTTTTTAGATAGCTTAGGTAAGGATGTTAAATTGACACATTTTTTTCTATTAATATGGAAAGAGAGAATAAGCAAGGGAAATATCATAGCTTTTTAAGTAGTGCTCAGATACATAAGCAGTAACAGTATTACAATAATATTTTTCTCAACTCAGGAAACTGTACATACTTTAGATGATGACCTAGGTAGACTTTTGTGGTTTTCATTTCCTTTCACCTCTCACTAACTTGCTAGCAGTTCTGCCTTTGAGTGGATTTGTTTTCACAGGTGATGAACTTGTATTGACATAGTTTGAATTCAAAATAAACTGCCATAGTCTGCTTGCAAACTGATCTATTTTAGAAAGCAGCTGACCTATTTTTATATATGGTATTTTGCAAGAGGTTAATTTATTGTATGTTTATGTTGTATGTCTTTTACCTATGCTATAAGAGCAATTAATGTATAGTGCACTAAGCTTTTTAGTGAAAAGGTGCCCAATAAGAATAAATTGAAACTGTAATGATGGCTGTCTTTATGTCAACATAAATATGGTACATAAAAAACAAGGAAACACTATTTTATATAGTGCCTTCAACTCAGTGAAAACCACTTAAAATATGCAGATAGCACTGGACAAGCATTTTTTTTTTTAATTCTTGATTCCTGAAAAATGTTAGATGGTTATGACAGAGATCGTCAAGCTCAATACAAACATAATTTAAGACTGCGTCATACAGGGACCTGAAGAAAAGTGAAATTAACCTTTATTAGATTTATTGTGTTTAATTGCTTAATGATGCTGATACAATGCATTAGATGCTTTACTGCTGATTTTCATTTGTACTCTACCTCTGATACTTCTCATTTCAGTTTCCAATAACAGTTGGCCAGTAAAGATGGATTTCCCTTTCTCCGATACTGCTTTTTCATTATTGCAATGTTGCTGTGTTTTCACTGACTACACCAAGATTAACAGGGAAGAAGTGCAAGTGTGAAAGCATAAAATTAATATCAGGGTCAAGTTACATTTCATGGTTTTTAATGCTTGAAGCATGTTGTCAAATTGCCGGAGAGTGTTGTGCCATTTCCAAGGAAATTTTCAACAACATTCTTGAATACCATCTATGCGATTTCCAACACACCCACAAGCAGATATTCAAAATACTTGTCATTAATGGTGTGTCTGATTTGAGGATAAACAAAAAATACTTTGTTAATCTTAGCATCAGTTCTTCACGGAAACATATCTCTCAGATATCAAAATCCTTCACCTTCCTTGTGCATTTTTTTTTTCATTTTTTGATGGTTTAAATGAAAAGCAAGCAAAAACATCTGTGTTAGGCCAGTAAATGGTTTATGTGCCATCCATACTCTTCTGCCCTACAGCGAAATGCTTACGGAGCGGCCAGTTCTTTTGAAACTTTTTAGTACACCTGTCCTATTATTAAATGAAACAACAGTACTTGGAAAATGCAAGCCGCATACCTAGTAGCAATGACACAACTTTTAGATTTCCACAAATGTTTCAGTTGTAGTTGTTCTATGGTATATGTATACTTATACAATGAGAGTAAATGACAAAACTAGACAATTGTTATAATTTGGTACATGACAAATTTTAATGGAGATTTTTATGATCAGAAAGCCCACGCGTATGTGGAATTCACTTTCACCAAACAACAAATCTTTTCATTCTCGCGGATAGGCTTCTTCATTGGGAAGAAACACTACTTATCCCTTATGGCAACACGAATTAGAAGATCTACAAGTATTAAACTTAAAGTTTAAATTCAAACAAATATCTATATACTTCTGTCATATCACCAAAGTCCATATATTTAATCTCTTTTTGCTGTTCTGTTATTTTACAGAGTAATAATTTCCGTTTGTTAGCGCTAATGTGATCTTTACTATCAGTCTATTGAGACTTTTGAATTTTAGTACTTTCATAATCTCTAACCCACTCTGTATGTGTATCGAGGCATTGTTTTTGAGCCTCTTTACAATGTTCTACTTTGTCTTCTACTCTTTGTCTTTTATTTCTGACCCCGCTTGGAGCTGAGAGTACAGGAATTGTGTCTGACAATTGCATTCACACAAATGAGAAATGATTGGACTGTGGGAGTGGTTGTAAATGTTTGAGATAAGGGCGGGACTTGTCAAAAAGTCTCATCACGCAGGACCTGAAATTATCTCTCGTGTGAGTTAAAATTATCACAGAGAGAGTGTTATCCCAGGATTTCTTTTTATAATAGACATAAAGAAATTTAGAAATTAATGCCTGATTTGTGGAGTGTGTTTTGAATGTCCTACTAACTGCGTATTTTCCAAACTAGTACCGAAGTAACATTTCTTGTGACATCCCTAATACAGACTTGGTTGAAACTCCTTCTCCCAGTCATGAAATTTGTTTAACATTGCCATGTCTAACAATGATTATGAAAAGCAAAAAATTACAGGACTGAAAAACATGTTTTATTTAACAAATGAAGACTGAACATTGACTGATAACTGTAAATTAGTACTACCTCTTTAAATAGCAATCAGCTATAAGTTGAATGCAGGAGTGCAAAATTTGGATGTGTGTGTGTCTATAATGTATATCATAAAGATAATTTAAAATTGGACATTTATCATATTTGGTGTAAAAGCATCTTTCAATTTTAGTTGATTTTCAAAACTCCAAAAAATAAATATGTTTCAAATAAAACATTACGTACCAGTATCTGAAATATATGCATGAAGTTGAATTGACTCATCCACACTAGTGTTGGAAAGATCATCTAAGGACTAGAAAGGTAGCAAGACATTCGTTAAAAAACATATGTATATATATTTCATGTAAAATATAATAAACAAATGACTACTAGTATCAATTTTATATACTAAAACTTGTTATAAAGAAAACAAGGATGATTTTTGTCTTGCAAAAATACCACTGTTAATTTATATTCATGATTTGGAAGATAGCTTATAAAACTTATATATGGATCACCTCCATTGTGAACATTAAAAAACACAAAATGAAGCAAGTGCTATAATACTAATACTTTAAACAAGACACAAAGGAAAAAGACAATCTTTTTGATATGAATTCTCACTATTTTCAATAAGAAAATATTTTGGAGTGCATTTGTGTTCTGTAAAAAAACTAGACAATGTAACAGGTACAATGGGAGTGAATACCCTAAAATGTAGTATTGTGAAAGAACGTATAATTTATTATTTATTATAACTTAATTTATGGAACATCATAATTCATTTGCAATGTAAATACTTCAAAAGTAAGAACACATGACAGACATTATTTAAAAATACAAGATCACATGCAGCAAATAAGAAATTCAATTATGGCTGCAATAAAATCTCTGAGGATATGAATTTTGAAATGAAAACATGACTCTTGAACAATGAATGAGGGGAAGAGGTCATTCTCCAATTCAAAATGTGACTCTCCTGAAACTTTTAGTTGCCAAGCTCATTATTTGCCATTGTAAAGAACTGATTCCTATTGGCTTCTAATAAATAATACAGTTTTTTCTTCTTAATTTTGCATGAAAACATGAGATTATAAATTTTTCTTGCCCAACACTTCATAAAGTAAGATATTTAAAAAATATAACTTTTGGGTAGAATATTCCCTTAACAACAATTATCCACTAGATAGCTGCTTTACCTTCTTTTTATTTTAAAGTCATCCATCTATTTCCTGCACCTGTTTTCACAAATACATTATTAATGTCATACATTTACCTGTGATTAAAGTTAAGCTAATGAGTCTATAGTCGTGAAATATAATATAATATAATACTATGTCACACACGTGTGCATGGGAAGCAGCTGAAGGGCTTAGGAAATACTGTTTATACATCTGCCCAGGGGGGGGGGGGTGCACTGACGCTCTTTCTGAGTTCTCTGCAGGTCTTACCCGGGAAATCCCACCAGGAGCCGCCATTTCCAGGAAGGACACATCACTCCGGTTCCGCCCCAAGAATGAGGTCACTTCGGTTCCGCCCCAAGGATGATGTCACTTCCAGTTCCGCCCAGAGGGCGACATCATTTCCGCCCTCTGTGCTATAAAGCTCACTGCCTTGCTTAGGCAGGCAGTTCTGTTTTGGACTCTGTTGTGTAAACAACTATTACAATGCCTCAAAGACTTTTGCAGCCGGGAAACCGTAATAAACGGGTGGCTGCCCCAAACCTTTCCGCGCCTCTGGTCTCCACTTATTACAGTGGCGTAGTCGGCAGGATGGTGTCCCGATGAACCCGGGACACGAACTATCACGGAACCAGGTGGGTGAGTACCGGGGCCGAGTTTCAGGGCGGGAGTGCGCCAGAGGGTCAGGAAGGGCGCTGTGCAGGCTCTGCTCCATGAGCATAACTTCGGTGGGGACCACCCATCTCGTGGAGAACGTAGAGGGGACCCACAGGCGTGGGCTGGCTTCTGGGGAACACACACGAGTGGCTCAGTATGCTCTCCTTGGCAGGAAAGCCGAGCTGCCCATCGGGACCAAGGTCCCAGTTAACGATGGGTTGTCCCCAGGCCGGCAGGTGAAGGAAATCATAAACTGGGAGTTTAACCCAAGCAAAGGGCTGTCAGAGCAGGCTATGGCTCTCTGGCAACAGGTGGGTGAGTGGCTACGCCATTGAGTTAACCCCTTACAAATAGTGCAGCAAGTGGCCTGTTTTCTGCTGCTAAAAGACTACCCCAGGAATTTGCCCAGCCGGCCTGGGGCGAATTCCATTCTATGGACGAGCTGCTGCAGCTCTTGCAAACCCAGAGGCCGGCTGTGAAACCTGGGAGGGCAGAACAGCCGCTCCGTGGACTACCGGGAGCTATGTCCCACTAAAGCAGTCCCTTCCACGCATTCCAGAGCTTGTTCAAGTCGCCGGGCCGTCTGGCTTGCGACCTGTCGGGAACAAGGCGGACCGTAGGGGACAATGGCGGGGTTGTTTGTGTGCCCTTAGCAATCCCTGGCGGATAAACATACGGGGAGCTTCTTATTAATGGACATAAGATAACAGCGCTGTTCGATTCCGGCAGTAGCGTGTCTGTCGTTGCTCGCCGCTTTATTCTGCCGACAACAGTGGATTAAAAAGAAGACCAGTCTAAAATGTATACACGGAGATATCCGCGCATACAATACCGCCCGGTGTTACGTATGTCTCGGAGGAACCCTTCGACAGCTTACCGTGGCGGTGCATCCGGATCCTCCGTTTCCCGTAATCCTCGGGCGAGACTGGTCTGATAGTAACGGCGTAGTTTAGTAAGCATTCCCGAAAACTTATGGCCTCGTTATAGATGACAACGATTCATCTCAAGTTGCTTCCACACGTGTAATCAGCCGACAGGGAGTGGGGGTAGGCCAAGAGAGTGACGAAGACACTCCCGGACCGTCGCGGGCTACTACGTCATCCACTAGCGCCCGGCAGCGAGGAGGAATCTCCGCCCTTGAGGTCAGACCGACCCGCTCTCTGAGTTGCACTTTCAGTTTAGAGCGACGCGGCTTCTTTCAAGAGAACAGTGGAATGGCGACTCTCTGAAACACATAAAGAATGCAGTGGTTCTCGTTAACGCCAACGACGCATTTGCCCATGCCACAGGGACCTCACTTTGTCGTTGATAATGATTTGTTGTATCGGGTCGCTGAACATGAGGGGAAGGTCGGAAGTTGTTGCTAATCCCGCGGACCTACGGCGGCAGGTTTGCGAAGTTAGCACACTCCCACCTTCTTGGAGGCCATCTCGGCTCCGATAAAACATTAGAGCGAATTAAGCTCCGTTTTTCTGGCCGGGATTAATGAGGAGGTTAGCGCTTTTGCATTTCCTGTCCGGAATGTCAACTGCGGCAAATTCCTAGGAGGACCGTGCTCCTCTGGTTCCCCTTCCCCTTATTGACGTTCCCTTTGATAGGATTGGGGTTGACATAGTAGGACCCTAGAACCCTCAGCCGAGGATATAAATATATACTCGTCCTCGTGGATTATGCTACCCGATTCCCTGAAGCCGTTCCGTTGCTCGGCTACCACAAAAATATTGCACGGAACTAGTAGGAGTCTTTTCGCAGTAGGCATTCCTAGAGAAGTCCTGACGGACCAAGGAACGCCTTTTACCTCGGAAGCGTTCAAGGAGACTGCCAAGTTACTGAAAATAAAGCATTTAAAGACCTCGGTGTATCATCCTCAAACCGATGGCCTAGTGGAGAGATTTAATCAAACTCTCAAGCAAATGCTACGTAAGGTAGTCAGCAAGGATGGGAGGGATTGGGACCAACTCCTCCCCCTTGTCCTCTTTGCATATCGGAAGTTCCTCAAGCCTCTACGGGTTCTCTCCATTTGAATTACTGTACGGAAGACAACCCCGGGTTTATTGGATATTTTAAAAGAGGGCTGGGAAGGGAGGCACAGCCCTCCACTAATATTTTGGAATATATCGCCCAATTGCGCGTAGATTTGATGCAATAAGACCGATTCTAAAAGTCATATAGAGAGGCAATCAGCACAGGCCCGCCTTTATGACCGTGTACGACTCTCCGGGAGTTCCAACCGGGGGATCGCGTCATGGTATTGGTACCAACTTCTCACTCTAAACTGCTCGCCCATTGGCTAGGCCCCTCCGAAATTAAGGAAAGGAAGGGATTGGTTGACTATTTGGTGAAACAGCCCAATCGCCGACCAGCTGAGCGAATATATCATGTAAACCTGCTGAAACCGTGGAAGGAGAGGGTCCCGATCCCTCCTCCGGACAGCCCTGCTCTCTCTTGCGAAGTAAGTTCCCTTAATTTGCGAGCAGCTATCCCCAGGCAGAAACAAGAGCTCGAAGCAGCTATCCGCTCTGTCCCAGAGGTGGTAAGTGAAAAACCCGGTCGGACCTCTCTGATTGCGCATGACATATTGACTGACCCGGGGGTGATCGTCCGTGGCGACCCTACAGACTCCCGGAGGCAAAGAAAGTAGAAGTGGAACTGGAAATCAAGCGAATGCTGGCACTAGGAGTAATCGAGGAAAGTAGTAGTCCCTGGTCCAGTCCCATCGTCTTGATTGCTAAGCCTGACGGCAGTTGGAGGTTTTGCAATGACTTCCGTCGGCTTAACCAAGTTTCCAGATTGATGCTTATCCCATGCCTCGCGTGGATGACCTCCTCGAGACTGGGACCAGCCAAATTCTTGACTACACTTGACATGACAAAGGGGTACTGGCAGGTTCCTTTAACGGAGTCCGCGAAGGAAAAAAACGCGTTTAGCACTCCTAGCGGACACTGGCAGTATCGTGTCCTTCCATTCGGGTTACACGGGCCTGCGACTTTTCAGCGTCTGGTGGACAAAGTGCTCCGGCCCCATAACTCGTTCTGTGCTGCCTATCTGGATGGCGTGTCATCTATTCCAGCACCTGGAAGGAACACATACAGCAGGTCACAGCAGTATTACGGACACTGGGAGAGGCGGGCTCGAATCAACCCCAAGAAATGTTTCTTTGGATTGAGGAAGCCAAATATTTGGGCTACCTAGTGGGCGGGGTACTGTGAGGCCACAGTGTTCCAAGTTGCAAGCCATAATGGCCTGGCCCGTCCAAACCAAGCGGCAAGTCCAATCCTTTCTCGGTTTGGCGGGTACTACCGCCGGTTTGTGCCTCGCTTCTCCGAGAGAGGCGCCTTGACCGACTTGACAAAGAAAAGAGCTCCTAATACGGTGGTATGGTCTGATAAAGCGGGGGCTGCATTCAGTGACTTAAAAAGGGCTCTGACTTCAGCACCTATCTTGATCTCCCCTAACTTCTCTCTCCCTTTTATCCTCCAGGCGGACGCCGGACACAGGCTTGGGTGCCGTGTTGAGCCAAAGCGCCGACGGTGTTGAACACCCGTTATGTACCTGAGCGGAAACTGTTGGACAGGGAGACCAGGTACGCGGCGGTGGAGAAAGAGGCTCTGGCGATCAAATGGGCAGTAACTCAGCTGCGGTACTACCTCTTGGGTCGCGTGTTCACTCTGGTGACGGATCATGCACCTCTGAAGTGGATGGCCCTTCACAGGGAGTCGAATCCACGGGTCACGAGGTGGTTTCTTGACCTGCAGCAGTACAAGTATACGCTCGTTCATCGACAGGGGTCTCTTCATGCCAACGCCGATGCCCTCTCCCGGCCCACGACCTCTCGGTGCAGGTCGCCCGACCCACGGGTCTGGGCTGAGGGGAGTCTTGTCACACACGTGTGCATGGGAAGCAGCTGAAGGGCTTAGGAAATACTGTTTATACATCTGCCCGGGGGGGGGTGCACTGACGCTCTTTCTGAGTTCTCTGCAGGTCTTACCCGGGAAATCCCACCAGGAGCCGCCATTTCCAGGAAGGACACGTCACTTCCGGTTCCGGCCCCAAGAATGAGGTCACTTCCGGTTCCGGCCCCAAGGATGATGTCACTTCCAGTTCCGGCCCAGAGGACGACATCATTTCCGCCCTCTGTGCTATAAAGCTCACTGCCTTGGCTTAGGCAGGCAGTTCTGTTTTGGACTCTGTTGTGTAAACAACTATTACAATGCCTCAAAGACTTTTGCAGCCGGGAAACCGTAATAAACGGGTGGCTGCCCCAAACCTTTCCGCGTCTCTGGTCTCCACTTATTACAACTATAATAGTGAAAGCTACAAAATAGATGATATGGGTTTTTAAAATTTTCACAATTTTTTTCACCATCTTATAAATTTCAACATGTCCTGTATATTTAACTGATTTAAATATTTTAATATACCGAATTGTTGTATATAAGAATAGACAACCCTGGGCTGGTAACTGTAGTAGCACGATTTTTATTAAAAAAGTTTTGCTCATTAGAATTTAAACTCTCCTTGAAAATAAACTTCTCATTTAATTAGGTTGATTTTCTCACTTTCTAACATACAGCCTTACAAATTTAAAAACAGCGATTCTGCATAAATTTAAAAAAACTGCTTGCTGTCGGATATATTATAACCTTTATCGAACAGACCTTAATTCATTCTCATCATTTTTTGTTTCAGTTTAGCTTGCTATTTCTTTATTAATTACATCAAATAAAATGAGGTGCAAATTGACTGATACCAACAAGGAAACCATGCATTATTCATGTATTTACACGTTTTGAAAAATACTTTTTAAAAATTTTCAGGTGTTGCTGGATTACACCTGATATCGCCAATATCAATTCAAATGATACTTGTTTTAAAAATCCCATGCTTACAAATACTTATTTTTTCGTAATAAAGTTTACTTCTTTACAGAAATATGCATTATAAAAATGATAATATAACAATCATATAAAGTATAGATTTCAATAAACAACAAAAAAGTCAGTCCAAGCAGAAATGCAGATTTTAGTCTTGCACAATGAAGCTGGCATCATTCACAACTGGGGTCCAATACCCCATACATTTCAGATCATTTTAATTTGGAGAGGTGTATCAGGTGTACAATTTTCAACTAAACTTGTTTTGCACAAACTGAAGGAGAATGAATATTGTGAAGTATTGAATACCACTCCTTGCATGAAATACTGATAGGGAGATCTCTTTCTCAATGTTGTGTAGAGTAGGGATAAATACGGTGACACTAACTGATAAAAAATCTGTAAATCCCATCAAACCAGGCAGGTGCACATTCAGCATTTTCTTCTTTCCACAGTCTCAAATTACAAATACATTCATAACACAGTAATACAGCTGAAAGTCAGGTAATGTCATGCTACTTTTTGAATTCGACCTTTGCAATGTTTTTTTTAATGTGTGGTAATTTTGTCTCGCATATAACTGAGCTCAGCTTTTTTTAAAAAAAAAAACAAAAAAACAAACATATGACTATTCTGAAACAGCAATAAAAATCTGGACTGACATTTATTAATATAATTGTATGACTTCTACCTGCTAGAGACAGGTGAAGAGTTTTCTGTCTTTTGAAAATCTATTTAGTGCCTTCCACTAAACTGCCAAAATTTTATGTAAAAAGATATTTCAATTTTGTTGTAATTTTAACTCTCAAATACTATTAACTGTTCTGAAAAAGTCAGAGGATAGCCTTCTAATATTCTAGGATGTGCTAAAGAGTTTACTGGAAAAATCATTTTTGTTTTTACAGATCAATTTTAAAAACCTCACAAAGTCATTTAATATCATTAATGCAGAATTAAACAAAGACTTGATTAACATCACCAAATGTGTTAATGCACATTTCCAAAGTGCTCCAAAGGTAATAGTAAAGAATCCCCACCATTCTACATGAAGATTTAAATTATTTAAACTTTCTAAACTTCTCAATCATACCCTGTTTAACCCAAATGCATCTTTTGTGTTCTTATGAATATGTGCCCAACTTTGAATAAGCCTTTGGGCCTTCATCTGAATAGCAATTTCCTACTCATTCAAACTACTACGAAAACATAAGCTTCATACAAGTTCAGTATCATATAGGATCCTGTTGTGCCCCTTTTTTCTCCTCTCCTTAATACTCTTGTGCAGACCTTAATACAATGTCTTAAATCCCATACTTAAACTACAACCCCCTTTATTTATAAAGATAAAGGCAATCAGATATAGTGAAATAACAAACAGGAGGGATATACAGTTTAAATTAATCATGTATTATAGATGATATGCACAAATTATTGAGCAAAATAACGTGTGACAAAAATATATCATTATAGTCTAAGTAGCAGAGCATACTCCGTCTATAGGAGACTCACGACTTATCTTTAGTATAGCTTTGTCTTTGCTGCCACATGGTCTTTGAATGGAGTATTAAATCAATATGCCACATGCCTGTTTAATATAGCTAATGAGACAGAATTGATTTCATCATCAAAAAAGTGTGAGAGAGAGATGTTTGTGTCTTCATTGACAGATTATGAGAGGGACAGGTAAAGGTGGGGTGACCAAGTTATAAAATTACTATCCAAATCCTAGACCAATGGGCGCAGACAACTCCGTGGTGCATCCAATTCTATTTCAGCCAAAATCCAATTTCAGTGACCTATAGATTTAGTCTACCTGTCACTTCCTAGCTGATTTACCAATAGAAGCAGTCAAGTACAACCCATACCCCAGCAGAGCACTTTCACGTTTCCAGATTCATAACCTCGGTGCTTACCTTTGCAGATGAAAAGATAATTTTCGTGAAAATATTTCTAATCCTTTTCAAGTTTTTTAGATGACATATTGCACTCCACTAATTGTGTCACATATGTGATGGTCAGTTTGGGAATATTTTTGAGGGAACAGCTAAACAACAGTACCGATTGCTTCATTGTGTTTGCAGACCACCATTCAACAGTAAGTCGATTATCCCAACAAGAAACTGGCAGGACGTCGTTAGATTCCCTGTGAAAGTGGTCTGTTGCTTTATTTAGTTGCAGCCTGTTCCTGTCAGCAAGGCAAGCAGTTTATGGCCTTCCTGTGGGGGATGGCTTACAGTCTTATGTAAGTCCTAACACTGTTACCATTGCCAAACTGGTTTGATATATTCTCCAATAACAAACACCCCTACCCACCTAACCGCCGCGCACCAAACAAAAAAACTCAAATTCTGAGTCACTTCTAAAGACTCCGAATAAGGGAGACTAGATAAACAACAACCCACCACTGTTCTTTTTGATAAAGTAAAAACATGCCTCCTGAAACACTATCTAATATTACTGTTGTTTTGACTAGCTTACAAATAGATGTACAAAATATTTATCAATTTATATGCTAGATATCACTCATTTTACACTAAAGCAGCCATTAATTATCTTAAAGAGCACAGTGAAACCCAGCCCATGATTTTTAAATTGAAACAATTCCCATGTAACAGGCAAAGAATAGATGGACAGTATGACGCAGATAATGCAAACTTTGTAGAAATATACAAGTTGTAACTGCAGGAAAAGGCCTCTGTAGAAAGTATGTATTAGAACAATGAAAATCATTTCATTGATTTATTTTTCATTGAGGTCGACCATATATATGAAAAGCAAAATGCATCTTCAAATAATTTGTTTACAATAGAAATTACACACAAATGTACATTAAATTTAATTTGTAAAATATATATTGTTCCTAATGAATGCAGACTGTTATATACTGCATATACAGTATCAAGTAATCATATATAGAAAAAATACATTAAAACACAAATTCTGGCAATCATAACAGACTAATCTTTTATAAGATATCTGTATATCTCCTATATCTTCCTGTTAATAAATTAAACCACAAAGTATATATACTTACCAAATTAATGCTACCAGTTGGAGAACCATTAGATGACTCTATGAAGAAGAAGGAGAAGAAGAAGAAAAAAAAATGTATATATATCTGTGGACAAAGATCCAACACATTGCATTACAAAAACACAGAATGTGTACTTCAGGTAAACGGATAGGTTCCTAACTAAAGTCAAATAATGAAAAGGGGATCCATTAAATCCATTATCTCAAAGTAAACAAGGTTAGTTGCAACTAAAAAGAAAAGAGGGATTATTGTACACAGATTAATCATTTTCGAAGTTGTCTCCAATTGTTGAAACTGATGCAAGGAGTGAAGAAAATAATATATGGTAGTAAGGTACATTCAGGATTATTTACCACATTTTGCCAACAGTAAACAAATACACAAGTTAAAAGAATCAAAAGGCAAAATATAATTACAAAGGCTACTCTTGACTGAGAATGGATTGTTAATACAGACATCAGATTTACAGAGTAAGCAAAATTAATGCTACAGGTATAAAAATACATTATAAGCCTACATGATGCAGAATGGTAGAATTATTATGTCTGAGAAATGGTTAGAGAGAATCAAATTATGGTTTTACTTGTACAGGACAGGCACAAAGGTGAGGCAGTTATATATATATTTTGTATTTATTGTAAGTTAAACCAAATTTCTAAACACCATTGTGTGTCCCTCTGGTGCCCTTATTTTTAACTGATACAGCTCTAAAAGAAATTGGTGTAGGTATACTGTAACTGGATAACTAGAGCTATTAACTCATAAGCACAAATATGTCTTAATTACAACTGATTATTCTACCTGGTTTACTACATCCATATTGCTTTAGGTGGTGAATTCTAAGACAGTTGCCTGGGAGTTATTTTACTGCAAAATTAATATACTGCAATATACAGTCATCCACATGATAATGAATAAAAATAAATCATATGTTGAAGATCACAAACCACTACATGCATCATGCTTTGGAAAGAAAAAAAAAAAATCAAAATAAATAAATAAGATACTTTCACTAGCACAGAATATCTGTGAGTTCAAATAACATAACATGAAATTGCTTAATTATGGAACAGCATATTTTTGGACAAAATTCTAAATGCTGCTCTTGGAAACGAAAAAATGTAATACAAAATTTTAAAATGACTTTTGAAACAGGAACATGATGACTTGGCACAAGCAGTTACGTGCAATTATTGGGTGTTAAGTATCAGCTTCTGCCAGATGCACATCAGGTCATCAATAAAAGCAATTATTAGTTAGGCTGAATGTCTAGCAACCTGATTAAGTTTCTTCATTTCTTGATTTTTCAGCTCACCTAATAAGACGGTGAAGATGAAATAATAACAGAAAGGACTTTACTGTGGTGTTGAAATAATAATAGAAAGGATTTTACTGAGTCAGAAGTACAACATGATGTCTATACACATTCTGAATATTCTCATATTACAGAGAAGAGGTTAACACAGATTGTATTTAGATCACCAATCAAGAATTTATCAATGCAGTCTCAAATAATTATACAGTTAATGAGAGGTTTTTTAATACTAGTAATATGAGAACACTTAGCTTCACATTTCACAAAGTCAAATACTACATCTTAAGCATTTTTTTACATTCAAAAAGACAGTGATCCTTATACCACTAAACTAAATAGTCTTCTTGATTTTGTTATAGCTTTACCTACCTGGAAAAGCAGTGCAATACCACAATATTACTTGCAGACATGGAACATTATTCATTGTTGAGCTTTAGACCACTAGTATACAATGTAAAAAGCAGCAAAACAATATTGCATCATAAAAACACATTTATGAATTAAGAGCAGATAGGACATTACAACGACAATATTTTGGAACTTTGGAGATATATTTTACCTCCATCTCCGTCATCTGACCCCTTGTAACTAGGTTCCTTCAACATGTCAAGTTCAGCTAACATTCGAACATAAAGAGGATGCAGTTTGAAGGATGGATAGAACTTTTCATCTCTTAGCATTATGTCATATACCTTTAAGGAAAAGGAGGGAAAAAGTCAGTGCTCTTTTCAAGACTATATTCTAAAAAATACCAAAATTATGAATCTTGAAAACAAAAACATTTTCAGAATGTATCAACAGATACAGTTCCAATAATCTATTGCTGCTAATCAATGTACGAATCTTAAAGACTGTGAAATACAGCATCACAACAAGAACAATAAACTAACTTTAAACAACTCACAACTGCAATTGGGTTTAAAAATCTAAATCCACCATGGTGTAGAATTCTGTGAATGAATCACCTGCAATAATAGTCTTTATATATCCATTTAGAACTTGGGAAATTGTTATTTTTGAATGCTTTGAAAGTTCAGAAAATACACCACAGCAGAATTTACAACATTAAAAACTAATAAAGTTTACTTGAGGTTTTTGCAAATTTATTAAAAAAAAAATTAAGAAAGCACATGTACATAAGTATTCACAGCCTATGCCATGAAGCTCAAAATTGAGCTCAGGTGCATCCTGTTTCCCCTGATCATCCTTGAGATGTTTTTGCAGCTTAATTGGACTCCACCTGTGGTAAATTCAGTTGATTGGACATGATTTGGAAAGGCACATACCTCTCTATATAAGGTCCCACAGTTGACAGTTCATGCTTGGTTTGTGCTCTGACATGAAGTCAGGATTGTCTCGAAGCACAAATCTGGGGAAGGTTACAGAAAAATTTCTGCTGCTTTGAAGGTCCCAATGAGCACAGTGGCCTCCATCATACGTAAGTGGAAGATGTTCGAAACCACCTGGACTCTTCCTAGAGCTGACCGGCCATCTAAACTGAGCAATCGGGGGAGAAGGGCCTTAGTCAGGGAGGTGACCATGAACCTGATGGTCACTCTGTCAGAGCTCCAGAGGTCCTCTGTGGAGAGAGAAGAACCTTCCAGAAGGACAACCATCTCTGCAGCAATCCACCAATCAGGCCTGTATGGTAGAGTGGCCAGACGGAAGCCACTCCTTAGTAAAAGGCACATGGCAGCCCGCCTGGAGTTTGCCAAAAGGCACCTGACAAGACTCTCAGACCATGAGAAACGAAATTCTATGGTCTGATGAGACAAAGATTGAACTCTTTGGTGTGAATGCCAGGCATCACGTTTGGAGGAAACCAGGCACCGCTCATCACCAGGCCAATACCATCCCTACAGTGAAGCATGGTGGTGGCAACATCATGCTGTGGGGATGTTTTTCAGCGGCAGGAACCGGGAGACTAGTCAGGATAAAGGGAAAGATGACTGCAGCAATGTACAGACACATCCTGGATGAAAACCTGCCAAAGGGCGCTCTTGACCTCAGACTGGGGTGACAGTTCATCTTTCAGCAGGACAACGACCTTAAGCGCACAGCCAAGATATCAAAGGAGTGGCATCAGGACAATCTGTGAATGTCCTTGAGTGGCCCAGCCAGAGCCCAGACTTGAATCCGATTGAACATCTCTGGATAGATCTTAAAATGGCAGTGCACCGATGCTTCCCATCCAACCTGATGGAGCTTGAGAGGTGCTGTAAAGAGGAATGGGTGAAACTGACCAAGGATAGGTGTACCAAGCTTGTGGCATCATATTCAAAAAGACTTGAGGCTGTAATTGCTGACAAAGGTGCATCGACAAAGTATTGAGCAAAGGCTGTGAATACTTATGTACATGTGATTTCTCAGTTTTTTTATCTATAATAATACAAGGCCATGCACACACGCACCGAAATCGATGTACGTACTTATTTCGATGGTATGACGCCACTGTCGGCAGCCATATTGAACTTTCCAACCGTCATTAATTTTCCAACTTCCGTGTAGAAGGTGAAAAGGCTGACCCCATCTTCACGAAATTTGGTAGGTGGCTTCCCTGCGCTAACCAAAACCAATGTACGTACTTATTTCGGTGGTATGACGCCACTTTCGGCCACCATATTGAACTTTCCAATGTCACTAATTTTCCAACTTCCCGTGTAGGTAGAAGGCTGAAATTTGGCAGGCTCATTCCTTACAGCTTACTTACAAAAGTTAAGCAGGTTTCATTTCAAAATTCTACGCATAACGGTCAAAAACGTCCGCCACGTTGAACTTTTTGGCCCCATCTTCACGAAATTTGGTAGGCGGCTTACCTGCGCTAATCAAAACCAATATACGTACTTATTTCGGTGGTATGACGCCACTGTCAGCCGCCATATTGAACTTTTCAACGTCACTAATTCTCCAACTTTCCGTGTAGGTAGAAGGCTGAAATTTGGTACTTATTTCGGTGGTATGATGCCACTGTCAGCTGCCATATTGAACTTTTCAACGGTCTTTGTTACTTATGGGCCCATCTTCAAGAAATTTGGTACGCGGGATCCCAACGCTAACTGAATCCTACTTACGTACATATACAGTGGTGTGAAAAACTATTTGCCCCCTTCCTGATTTCTTATTCTTTTGCATGTTTGTCACACAAAATGTTTCTGATCATCAAACACATTTAACCATTAGTCAAATATAACACACGTAAACACAAAATGCAGTTTTTAAATGATGGTTTTTATTATTTAGGGAGAAAAAAAATCCAAACCTACATGGCCCTGTGTGAAAAAGTAATTGCCCCCTTGTTAAAAAACAACCTAACTGTGGTGTATCACACCTGAGTTCAATTTCTGTAGCCACCCCCAGGCCTGATTACTGCGACACCTGTTTCAATCAAGAAATCACTTAAATAGAAGCTGCCTGACACAGAGAAGTAGACCAAAAGCACCTCAAAAGCTAGACATCATGCCAAGATCCAAAGAAATTCAGGAACAAATGAGAACAGTAGTAATTGAGATCTATCAGTCTGGTAAAGGTTATAAAGCCATTTCGAAAGCTTTGGGACTCCAGCAACCCCACAGTGAGAGCCATTATCCACAAATGGCAAAAACATGGAACAGTGGTGAACCTTCCCAGGAGTGGCCGGCCGACCAAAATTACCCCAAGGCGCAGAGGCGACTCATCCGAGAGGTCACAAAGACCCCAGGACAAGCGTCTAAAGAACTGCAGGCCTCACTTGCCTCAATTAAGGTCAGTGTTCACGACTCCACCATAAGAAAGAGACTGGGCAAAAACGGCCTGCACGGCAGATTTCTAAGACGCAAACCACTGTTAAGCAAAAAGAACATTAGGGCTCATCTCAATTTTGCTAAGAAACATCTCAATGATTGCCAAGACTTTTGGGAAAATACCTTGTGGACTGATGAGACAAAAGTTGAACTTTTGGAAGGCAAATGTCCGTTACATCTGGCGTAAAAGGAACACAGCATTTCAGAAAAGAACATCATACCAACAGTAAAATATGGTGGTGGTAGTGTGATGGTCTGGGGTTGTTTTGCTGCTTCAGGACCTGGAAGACTTGCTGTGATAGATGGAACCATGAATTCTACTATCTACCAAAAAATCCTGAAGGAGAATGTCCGCCATCTGTTCGTCAACTCAAGCTGAAGCGATCTTGGGTGCTGCAACAGGACAATGACCCAAAACACACCAGCAAATCCACCTCTGAATGGCTGAAGAAAAACAAAATGAAGACTTTGGAGTGGCCTAGTGAAAGTCCTGACCTGAATCCAATTGAGATGCTATGGCATGACCTTAAAAAGGCGGTTCACGCTAGAAAACCCTCAAATAAAGCAGAATTACAACAATTCTGCAAAGATGAGTGGGGCAAAATTCCTCCAGAGCGCTGTAAAAGACTCATTGCAAGTTATCGAAAACGCTTGATTGCAGTTATTGCTGCTAAGGGTGGCCCAACCAGTTATTAGGTTCAGGGGGCAATTACTTTTTCACACAGGGCCATGTAGGTTTGGATTTTTTTCTCCCTAAATAATAAAACCATCATTTAAAAACTGCATTTTGTGTTTACTTGTGTTATATTTGACTAATGGTTAAATGTGTTTGATGATCAGAAACATTTTGTGTGACAAACATGCAAAAGAATAAGAAATCAGGAAGGGGGCAAATAGTTTTTCACACCACTGTATATGTCCATAGCCTGCAGCTCGGTCACCATGTGAGGTGGCGTTGGGTCCCCCATCCCAACGCCTCCCACGTTGTTGGCTGCCTGCCTAAATAAGGCCATCCTTTGCTCCAGTCTCTACATTCCCTTCCTTGCTTCGCCACGGGATTCATGTCTCCCTGTTGATAACTACAGGCTTTTTATTTAATCCACGGCTTCTCCGCTGTTTTATTGTTCATTTATTACAATTATAGTTATTGTGTAGGTATTTTAGACTTACTTTACATTGTTCAAGTACCCATTTCCTTTATCATTCCAACCTTACCCCCATTAACATGTCTATCGAGGTGATCACCATCGATCAAAGAACTGTCACTTACCGAGTGGTTTCCATGCCCGGAGATGGCACCTACCTTTTCCATTCTCTTTGTTACATATTGTACGGCCATATTAGGCTCAATCTTGATATCCGGAGGAACATTGTGTCTAATGTATTGAATGACTGGGACAGGTTCAAGGTGTGGACTGATGGTACAGGCGATAATTATTCTACACAGAAGAGTGGAATGCTTAAGCCCTTCACCTATGCATCTGCATGTGAGTTGATGGCTGCCGGTGATTTGTTCGGTTGTCGCTTTCAAGTGTACCGAAATGGCCAAATATTTTACACCTTTCAACAACTGCCAAGGCCTCTAAAACATCTGAGATTGACAGGTGACAATTTCAGTAGTGGACACTATGATGTTTATGAATGTTTAAACTCTCAAAAGCTGGATGTGAAGTTATCGATGAAACCAGTTGTATACTTACAATGCTTGATAGATGTCTCTTCAACACAAGTCCTACAAATACTGTCGTAATTGAAACAAACCATGAAACTCAAACCGATTATGACAGCAGCAATCCAAGCTGTGAGATTTGAAACAAGATTACTGTTCACATGGCCAACTGTACGTTGCATGCTCAAGAGTAAGCTCAGCGCACAGCTTGGTCATATTACAACCAGAGGGTCGAACTGACAACGTGGTATACAAAGAGATCCTTAACAAATAATTTTTGGTATATTTTCCCTCAGTTTAAGAAGGTTTTTTTGCTAGTATATATATATATATATATATATATATATATATATATATATATATATATATATATATATATATATAATATATAATATATATATATATAATATATATATACTAGCAAAATACCCAGCAAGATGAGAAGTAGTGTGTTAAAGAAGCAATGAAAAGAAAAGGAAACATTTTGAAAATAACGTAACATGATTGTCAATGTAATTGTTTTGTCACTGTTGTGAGTGATGAGTGTTTTGTCATATATATATATATATATATATATATATATATATATATACACACACACATAAACATATATATATACATATCTATACATATACACATATATATACACACACACACACACACACATATATATATATATCTACATATATACACATACATATACATACACACATACATACATATACATACATATCTACATATATACACACACAGCTATTTCAGATCAGTGCAATACGCTGCTTGTTAAAACGGATAACTCCCGCTCTTAAGTGCAAGTCTGCGTGGATATTATGAACTATCGTATTTGTTCAAGTTCTATTTAAATTTTAAATAGAAGGAATTTTTATTTAGTTGACAGAAATATCTTTGGTAGGAATGGTAAAAACAGACAGGAATATTATTCCTGAATAAATCAACTCAAACCTTAAACAACTTATAATATAATATAAAGTTAGAAATAAAGTAAACGTTAAAAGAACAAACATTCAAATTTTTTTACTCTTATGTAATTTTATATAAAAAATAAACTTAGATTTTAAATATCCCAAAAGATTTTGCTCTCCATAAAAATATATCCTGTCAAAATTATACAAATTCAAATATGAACATGCTGCATAACAAAACCTGGAAATATAAATAAAATGTGTTCCTTTCAGCAATAACAAATCAAATCATTCAGTTGTCTTTGCTCATATGTCATTTTAGAGCTGGACGCCTGGCATCTTTTTGGCAACAAGTTTGTTTATGTTTGGTGTGAGGTTCTGTGTTGTGGAGATTCTCAGGATGGATTGCAGGTGCTCATCAGTGAGGCGACTCCTGTGTGCTGTTTTGTTAGTCTTTATCACTGAGAAGAGCTTCTCACACAGATATGTGCTACCAAACATGCACAAGGTTCGAGCCGCATGTAGACGGACTTTTTTTGTTCTTCAAAGTCACCAAAGCGCCGTGCAAACTCAGTGCGCTCAGTTTATCAGCAAAGTGCGTATTTGGGAACACCGTAGTGACGACTTGGTTCAACATTACTTGGCAACAGGGAAAGTGGGGCAAGTTGCACTGGTGCATTTGTGTCTCCCATAAAAGCAGCTTCACTTGAAATCACTTTGTGATTGTGCACGGTAAAACGTCCGCTGAAGTGTCAGATTCTTATTTAATTCTTCTGCTTTCTGTATCTTCTGCATTGCATTCAGGTCTTTCAGGTTACCCTGATGTTTTGTCTCATAGTGCCGTCTTAGATTAAATTCTGTAATTACAGCCACATTAGCTCCACAAATGAGACACACGGGTTCAGTAAACATATACTCAGCCTCCCATCGGTTTTTAAAGGCTCTATTTTCAGAATCAACTTTTCTCTTCAGCATCATGTGAGCTAGCTTCGCAATAACTTGCAGCATCATAAGCTAGACTTGATTAACGCGTAAGTGTTCGGCAAGGCAGCTGAAGCGCTGCATTATGGGATCTGTAGTTTATTGTGTTACCAGCGCTTCATATACCCGGGCCATTAATAACAATAATACAGTATATAAAATGATCTCGGGGCGGATATAATTACGCGCCGGGCGGATGTGGCCCATGGCCCTTGAGTTTGACACATATGGACTAAATAGAACTTGAAAAGATATATTTTTCAAATGTGATCGCGCAATTCAGATAGAGTTGACGCAAGCACTACAGCCTGCATGCCTCAATAAGTCATCCTCCCTCGCTCTTACTTTTTTACCGTTCATCTAATGAATACACTGAGTATGGCTTTACCAAAACAATCATTGATGGCGAATAAAGTATCCATTATTCGAGTATGTAGATCGGGTATATGTATATATATATATATATACCCGTATCGCAGCGAGAGTAGTGTGTTAAAAAGCTAGAAAAGAAAAGGGAACATTTTAAAAATAGCGTAACATGACTGTCAATATACAGTATTTGTTTTGTGAGTGTTACTGAGTGTTGCTGTCATCAAGGATTTGATTATCATTATTTCTTTCAATCAGGTTCGTATTTGTAGGATGTGTTGTGTTCAAGTTACATTCCGTGTTTGTCAATCGTTGTAAAGATGACAGGTTTCATTCATCGATTCGTTTCTTACTGCATCAATAAACAGCTCGTCTTCTTCTTTATCTGAGACCTGACACACTGCATGCACGGGTTTTTTACACTGTCTTCCTTTAGCGGGACATTGACTTTTTCCACCGTGTGCTTTGTTTCCACAGTAGCTGGATTTATGAATATGCTTGTATGTATCAGGCGCTTCATATTTTTTGCTGCCTTTTCAATTGTGTAATTTTTTTGTTCAGCTCTTTGGAACTGTTGCTTTTTGTCTGTGCACTGCGTCAGTTCACGTGAGCCGCTCGGTGTACATGCATCGAAGTTTCCCAGCTGTGCTGGTGCCATCTCGTGCTATGTCCATGGCTGTATTTAATGTTACCTTAGTCCTGGCACTTAAAACTTTCTCTCGCAGTTTCGCTGAGTTTGTGCCAAACACCACCCTGACCATCTCATCTTCCTCTGCATAAGCACAGTCCTTCACCCGTGAATATTTACCCGTGGCAGTTTGCTATTGGATTGCCGCTGACGGACGGCCTTATATGGGCAGGCACTAAATTACAAACGCCAGCGAAGCCTGTCTATGAACTTAATTTAAAGTGTAGGTTTACATCGTGCTTTGTTTCAAGTAGCAGAACTCATGAATATGGTTGTATATGTCACTCGCTCGCTTCTTATTGTTTCGCTGCCTTCTCAATTATATAATGCATGTTTTCTTCAGCGCTTTTGAGGTCTTCCTGGTTTTCTATGTACTGCGTGATTACGTGATGATGTCACGAAACTCCGCCCCACGGTTTCAAGCTCATCTCCATTACAGTAAATGGAAAAACAGCTTCCAGTTATGACCATTACGCGTAGAATTTCGATATGAAACCTACCCAACTTTTGTAAGGAAGCTGTAAGGAATAAACCCTACCAAATTTCAGCCTTCTACCTACACGGGAAGTTGGAGAATTAGTGATGAGTCAGTCAGTCAGTCAGTGAGTGAGTGAGTGAGGGCTTTGCCGTTTATTAGTGTATATATATATATATATATATATATATATATATATATATATATATATATATATATGTGTATATATATATATATATATATATATATATATATATATATATATATATATATATATATATATATATATATATATATATGTGTGTATATATACAGTCATGTGAAAACATTAGGACACCCTTTGAAAGCATGTGGTTTTTGTAACATTTTTAATAAATGGTTATTTCATCTCCGTTTCAACAATACAGAGAGATTAAAGTAATCCAACTAAACAAAGAAAACTGAGGAAAAGTCTTTTCAAGATCTTCTGTAAATGTCATTCTACAAAATGCCTATTCTAACTGAGGAAAAGATAGGACACCCTTGCCCCTAATAGTGAGTGTTACCTCCTTTGGCTGAAATAACTGCAGTGAGGCGGTTCTTGTAGCCATCTACCAGTCTTCGACATCGGTCTGAGGAAATTTTACCCCACTCCTCAATGCAGAACTTTTTCAGCTGTGAGATGTTTGAGGGTTTCTTGCACGCATACAGCCCTTTTCAAGTCACCCACAGCATCTCAATGGGATTCAAATCTGGACTTTGACTTGGCCATTCCAGGACTCTCCATTTCTTCTTTTTCAGCCAATCTTTGGTTGATTTACTAGTATGTTTTGGGTCATTGTCATGTTGCATGGTCCAGTTCCGCTTCAGCTTTAATTTTCTAACTGATGGTCTCACATGTTCTTCAAGCACCTTCTGATACACAGTAGAATTCATCGTGGATTCTATGATGGTGAGCTGACCAGGTCCTGCTGCAGCAAAGCAGCCCCAAACCATGACACTTCCACCTCCATGCTTCACAGTTGGTATGAGGTTCTTTTCTTGGAATGCTGTGTTTGGTTTACGCCAAACATGTCCTCTGCTGTTGTGTCCAAATAATTCAATTTTGGACTCATCTGTCCAAAGAACATTATTCCAGAAGTCCTGGTCTTTGTCAACTTTATCTCTGGCAAATGTCAGTCTGGCCTCGATGTTTCTCTTGGAAAGCAAAGGTTTCCTCCTTGCACACCTCCCATGCAAGTTAAACTTGTACAGTCTCTTTCTGATTGTAGAGGCATGTACTTCTACATCAACAGTAGCCAGAGCCTGCTGTAGTTCTCGAGATGACACTTTAGGGTTTTGGAGACCTCTTTTAGCATCTTGCGGTCTGCTCTTGGGGTGAACTTGCTGGGGCGACCAGTCCTGGGCATGTTGGCAGTTGTTTTGAAAGCCCTCCACTTGTAGACTATCTTCCGGACAGTGGAATGGCTGATTTCAAAATCTTTGAGATCTTTTAAATCCCTTCCCAGACTCATAGGCTGCTACAATCTTTTCTGAAGTCCTCTGACAGCTCTTTTGTTCTCACCATGGTGCTCACTCTCACTTCAACAGTCAGGAGCACACCAAACTAAATGTCTGAGGTTTAAATAGGGCAAGCCTCATTCAACATGCAGAGTAACGATCTACTAATTATGTGCACCTGGTGTGATATACCTGAGTGAGATCTGAGCCAATTTAAGAGGGAATACATGTGAGGGTGTCCTATCTTTTCCTCAGTTAGAATAGGCATTTTTGTAGAATGACATTTACAGAAGATCTTGAAAAGACTTTTCTTCAGTTTTCTTTGTTTAGTTGGATTACTTTAATCTCTCTGTATTGTTGAAACGGAGATGAAATAACCATTTATTAAAAATGTTACAAAACCACATGCTTTCAAAGGGTGTCCTAATGTTTTCACATGACTGTATATATATATATAAATGTGTATATATATATATATATATATATATATATATATATATATATATATATATATATATATATATATGTGTGTGGATGTATGTGTGTGTAGATATGTATATCAGTGGTGTGAGAAACTATTTGCCCCCTTCCTGATTTCTTATTCTTTTGCATGTTTGTCACACTAAATGATTCTGATCATCAAACACATTAAACCATTAGTCAAATATAACACAAGTAAACACAAAATGCAGTTTTTAAATGATGGTTTTTATTATTTAGGGAGAAAAAAAAATCCAAACCTACATGGCCCTGTGTGACAGCAACACTCATAACTGTGACAAAAAAATTACATTGACAATCATGTTACGTTACTTTCAAAATGTTTCCTTTTATTTTTCATTACTTCTTTAACACACTACTTCACTGCGAAGCGCAGGTATTTTGCTAGTTTTTAATAAATGTGCAAAAACCTCAAGTAAACTTTTTTTACATTGTCATTATGGGGTGTTGTGTGTAGAATTCTGAGGAAAAAAATGAATTTAATCCATTTTGGAATAAGGCTGTGACATAACAAAATGTGGAAAAAGTGATGCGCTGTCAATACTTTCCGGATGCACTGCATCTTCTGTCCACTGCTTATGAAATCAACTCCGGTGACAGAGAAGCAGGAAAAAAGAAATGGATGAACACAAACTTATTGAGGTAGAAGAGAAGTTAACTACAGCAGTGAAACAATTTTGTGCTGAAATATGGTTCTATATTTGTTGAGACTGTCCTGTTAAAATGGTTAAAACTACACAGAAAGATTCAGCAAGTAACTGGAAAACAAAAGTGAGAAAATGAAGTCTGACATTTTACGCAGTCCTTATTTCCTTGAAAAACTTTGTGTTGAGCATTTCCACATATTGCATGGATAATAATATTAATACAAGTTTTGCTTCATCAATAATAATTCACAGAATTTATGCTCTGAGCATAAAATAAATACTTATTTTCTAAAAATATAATAACCTCAAGCAGCTGCTTATACAAAAAAGTAACTTGCTAGTGAAAATATGCTAAATTCATCAGTGTTTGCACAAAAGCATATTTTTGCACAACAATTTATAAAACTAATTTAAACAACAAAAGACATTACCTTTCTTTGGATATCATCAAATATATCAGGCGTGGGATCTTCTTTACTGAGTTTATCTGCTAACCTTGCCACCAAATATTCATCCACATCAACTCTAGGAGATGCCTTAAAAATGCAAATAGATCCATTAAAATAACAGCAATGCTCTTCTCAAACATGAGTTTTTGGTATCTAACATTCAAAAATATGCTTCACTTTGCTGTGCAAACTGAGGTCCTAGTGGTTGACATGCCCTCCTTCCAATGGTATAAAGTCAACTTTATTGTTTGCATTTAGCATTTAACAAGATATGGGTAAAAAGAGAACTTCTGGTTGAGTTACAGTACTAACTTTAATATACAGTGGAACCTCGGGTCACGAACATCTCAGAACATGTACAAATTGGGTTACAACCAAAAAGTTTGTCAAACTTTTGCATCTGTTCACGACCACACACTCGGGTGACGAACAAGCCAGTTTCCCTTCCAGTTCGTACGCGTCGATGATTTCAGCACGTGTTCAGTCTCTCCCTGTGCATTTCCTGTGAACTCTTTGTGCTCTATTTCGTTTCCCTTCCGGTTCGTACGCACATGTTCAGTCTCTCCATGTATAGTACATTGTTCTCAATCAGACGTGCATCGCGCAGAGGGACTTTACCTCAAAACTGTAATCTCCTCTCCACCCAGTTCCTCCTCACTTCCTTCATCCCAGAACTCGACTCATGCAAGGTTAGTTTTCTTGGTTGTTTATGGTTAGTTTTTGTATAAATTAAGGATTTTTCAAATGTTCATTTTTTTCCCTGTGTTTAAAACTCATTAAAAAAACTGTTTACAGAGAGCAGTTCGTAAGGCTGTAGCGTGAACTCTTACAATGTTAGTTTTCTCTGTTCAAGGTTTTCTCAGTGTTATTCAATGTTTTTACATTCAGTTTACTATTACACTGTGCATTCTATGGTATAATTAACTATTTTTATGCTTAAAAATCTTTAAAAAAATATATTTACATACAGTTTGTACGGTCCGAATGGATTCATTGTATTTACATACAATCCTATGGGGGAAATTACTTTGGGTCACGGTCACAACCAAATCGGGTTGCGACCAGAGTTTTGGAATGAATTATGGTTGTGACCCGAGGTTCCACTATATATGTTTGACAAAAGTATTGCAACGCTTATTTCTATTTCTAAATATGTCTTTTATTACAGATAAAGTGCACATAATACACAAAGAAAAGAAAAATAAAGCATTCACAGCTAATTAAGGTAAATGAGAGTGAGCATCACTTCCACAAGGGCATTTATGTATTTTTGGATGGGAAAAAGTCTCACTTAAAACATTACATGCGCCCCTGCTAATCATTACCATATGTAGCAAACAACACCCAAATTATTAGCTGGAACAAATCTGTTATATCACTGAAAAAGCACAAGAGCAAAGATTATTTATTTTTGTCATTTTCGAAAGCTATAACATTGCAACAGAATCCTACTCAATCAGGCATATAGTAATAAATAATGGATACAACCATTTACTTCCAAATAACTACAAGGAAAATAAATGAAAAAAAGCAAAACAAGTTTTAACCCCCACCCAAAATGTGAAAAAGAAACACAGGTACAAACATATATATATATATATATATATATATATACATATATATATACAGTGGTACCTCGGTATACGTCTGCTTTGGAATAAGTCCAACTTGGTATACGTCCTGTTTAGAGGCGAAATATTTTGCTTAGTATACGACCTTTGTTTGGAATACGACTTGTATGCTTGATCAACACGGGTGGTATACTGGGTGCTCGCCTTCAAAAAAAAAAGGGCCAAGTTTTAACCTGTACAGTAATCCCTTGCTATATCGCGCTTCAACTATCACAGCTTCACTCTATCATGGATTTTATATGAAAGCATAACTAAATATATAACGCGGATTTTTCGCTGCTTCGCGGGTTCTGCGGACAATGTGTCTTTTTACTTCCTGTACATGCTTCCTCAGTTGGTTTGCCCAGTTGATTTCATACAAGGGACGCTATTGGCGGATGACTGAGAAGCTAACCAATCAGAGCACGCAGTTAAGTTCTCCTGACAGGGAAGCTAACCAATCAGAGTACGCAATTAAGTTCCTGCGTGCTGAATGCACTGTTAACCAGGAAGTCTCATCTCGCTCATTCAGCATCAACGTGTTTCGCTGTGTAAAGAGTTGTGCTCTTTTGTGTTTATCTTTGTGCATAGTCAAGCCCTTCATTATGGCTACAAAACGATCTGCTACTGCTTCAGGGGCCGTGCCCAAGTGCAAACGGAAGATGTTAATGATTGGCGAAAAGGTAAACATTTTGGATTTGTTGAAGGCTACGATTCTTTTTATTTAAAAAGTAGGAAAGGAATACAAGATCTACAGCCGCAGTGTTCTTTTAACCAGGGTGCAAAATGAGTTGTAAGTGGATGTAATAAGGCAGTAGTCTGGATGGAATCTGCTTTAGGGATTTGGATTGAAGACTGCCAGAAGAAGAACAACGGCGGTGCTACACAATCGCCTGAAGAGGCTCCTTTGGAAGAGCTGTAACGCTCTCCTTTGTTGTGCAGTAAAATTAAACTCATTATTATCGGACAAGTCATTTTCATTTATTTTAACTAATTGCTTTTGTATTTATGTATTTTAGTATTAATCAGTGTTTAAATTATTTTATACAACCCCATCAATGTATAAAATGCCAATAACAATAGGATTTTTTTTTTTATGGGAACGAATTAATCATTTTCCCATTATTTGTTATGGGAAAAATTCATTCGGTATAAGTCCTGTTTGGTATAAGTCCAAGGATCTGGAACGGATTAAGGACGTATACCAAGGTACCACTGTATGTATATGTATATATATATATATATATATATATATATATATATATATATATATATATATATATATATATATATATATATATATATATATATATATATATATATATATATATATATATATATATATATATATATATATATATATATATATATATATATATATATATATATATATATATATATATATATATATATATATATATATATATCAAAAATCAGAGTGAAAAAATTATGTGGCAGGCTAGTCCATTTTGCCAAAATTTAATTGCAGCAACTCAAAATTATGCGCAGTACTTTGTATAGCCCCTGTGTTCTTGTATACATGCCTGACAACATCGGTGTATGCTTCTAATGAGATGACAGATGGTGTTGTGGGGGATCTCCACTCAGATCTGGACCAGGGCATCACTGAGCTCCTGGACAGTCTGAGGTGCAACCTGGTGGCATTGGATGGACCAAAACATAATGTCCCAGAGGTGTTCTATTGGATTTAGGTCAGGAAAGTGTGGTGGCCAGTCAATGGTATCAATTCCTTCATCCTCCAGGAACTGCCTGCATACTCTCACCACATGAGGCCAGGAATTGTCGTGCACCAGGAGCCACTGTACCAGCATAGGGTCTGACAATGGGTCCAAGGATTTCATCCTGATACCTAATGGCAGCCAAGGTGCCTTTGTCAAGCCTGTAGCGGTCTGTGTGACCCTCCATGGATATGCCTCCCCAGACAATCATTAACCCACCACCAAACTGCTCATGCTGAATGATGTTACAGGCAGCATAATGTTCTCCATGGCTTCTCCAGACCCTTTCACTTCTGTCACGTGCTCAAAGTGAACCTGCTCTCATCTGTAAAAAGCACAGGGCACCAGTGGTGCATCTGCCAATTCTGGTATTCTATGGCGAATGCCAATCGAGCTGCATGCTGCTGGGCAGTGAGCTCAGGGCCCATTAGAGGACATGGGGCCCTTGGGTCACCCTCATGAAGTCTTTCTGGTTGTTTGGTCAGAGACATTCACACCAGTGGCCTGCTGGAGGTCATTTTGTAGGGCTCTGGCAGTGCTCATCCTATTCCTCCTTGCCCAAAGGAGCAGATACTGGTCCTGCTGATGGGTTATTGACCTTCTATGGCCCTCTCCGGCTCTCCTAGAGTAACTGCTTGTCTCCTAGAATCTCCTCCATGCCCTTCAGACTGTGCAGGGAGACACAGCAAACCTTCTGGCAATGACACGTATTGATGTGCCATCCTCGAGAAGTTGGACTACCTGTGCAACCTCTGTAGGGTCCAGGTATAGCCTCATGCTACCAGTAGTGACACTGACTGTAGCCAAATGCAAAACTAGTGAAGAAACAGTCAGAAAGATGAGGAGGGAAAAATGTCAGTGGCCTCCACCTGTTAAACCATTCCTGTTTTGGGGTCATCTCATTGGCTCTAGTCACTTATTGGTGCAAACGCCTGCTGACTTAAGGAAAACGTTTCAGGTACTCTACTTGATATATATATATATATATATATATATATATATATATATATATATATATATATATATATATATATATGTATATATGTATATATATATGTATTATATATATATATATATATATATATATGTATATATATATATATATATATATATATATATATATATATATATATATATATATATATATATATATATATACAGTGGAGGAAATAATTATTTGACCCCTCACTGATTTTGTAAGTTTGTCCAATGACAAAGAAATGAAAAGTCTCAGAACAGTATCATTTCAATGGTAGGTTTATTTCAACAGTGGCGGATTGCACATCAAAAGGAAAATCGAAAAATAACTTTAAATAAAAGATAGAAATTGATTTGCATTTCATTGAGGGAAATAAGTTTTGAACCCTCTAACAAAAAAAGACTTAATACTTAGTGGAAAAACCCTTGTTTGCAAGCACAGAGGTCAAACGTTTCTTGTAATTGATGACCAAGTTTTGCACATTTTAGGAGGAATGTTGGTCCACTCCTCTTTGCAGATCATCTCTAAATCCCTAAGGTTTCGAGGCTGTCTCTGTGCTACTCTGAGCTTGAGCTCCCTCCATAGGTTTTCTGTTGGATTAAGGTCCGAGGCTGACTAGGCCACTCCATGACCTTAATGTGCTTCTTCTTGAGCCACTCCTTTGTTGCCTTTGCTGTATGTTTTGGGTCATTGTCGTGCTGGAACACCCATCCACGACCCATTTTCAGATTCCTGGCAGAGGGAAGGAGACTGTCGCCAGGATTTCACGATACATGGCCCCGTCCATTTCCCGTTAATGCGATTAAGTTGTCCTGTGCCCTTAGCAGAAAAACACCCCCAAAGCAAAATGTTTCCACCCTCATGCTTGACGGTGGGGACGGTGTTTTGGGGGTCATAGGCAGCATTTTTCGTCCTCCAAACACAGCGAGTTGAGTTAATGCCAAAGAGCTCTATTTTGGTCTCATCAGACCACAGCACCTTCTCCCAGTTACTCTCTGAATCATTCAGGTGTTCATTGGCAAACTTCAGACGGGCCTGCACATGTGCCTTCTTGAGCAGGGGGACCTTGTGAGCCCTGCAGGATTTTAATCCATTGCGGTGTAATGTCTTTCCAATGGTTTTCTTGGTGACTGTGGTCCCTGCTAATTTGAGGTCATTAACTAACTCCTCCCGTGTAGTTCTAGGATTCTTTTTCACCTTTCTCAGAACCATTGACACCCACGAGGTGAGATCTTGCGTGGAGCCCCAGAGCGAGGTCGATTGATGGTCATTTTGTGCTCCTTCCATTTTGAACAATCGCACCAACAGTTGTCACCTTCTCTCCCAGCTTCTTGCTAATGGTTTTGTAGCCCATTCCAGCCTTGTGCAGGTCTACAATTTTGTCTCTGAAATCCTTGGACAGCTCTTTGGTCTTTCCCATGTTGTAGAGTGTGGAGTCTGCTTGATTGATTGATTCTGTGGACAGGTGTCTTTTATACAGGTGACTAGTTAAGACAGGTGTCCTTAATGAGGGTGACTAATTGAGTAGAAGTGTCTAACCACTCTGTGGGAGCCAGAACTCTTAATGGTTGGTAGGGGTTCAAAACTTATTTCCCTCAATGAAATGCAAATCAATTTCTATCTTTTATTATATAAAAACTGCTCAAAAAATTAAAGGAACACTTTGAAAACACATCAGATCTCAATGGGAAAAAGAAATCCACCTGGATATCTATACTGATATAGGCTGGGTAATGTGTTAGGAACGAAAGGATGCCACATTGTTTGATGGAAATGAAAATGATCAACCTACAGAGCCCTGAATTCAAAGATGCCCCAAAATCAGAGTGAAAAAATTATGTGGCAGGCTAGTCCATTTTGCCAAAATTTAATTGCAGCAACTCAAAATTGTATGCAGTACTTTGTATGGCCCCTGTGTTCTTGTATACATGCCTGACAACATCGGTGTATGCTTCTAATGAGATGACAGATGGTGTTATTGGGGATCTCCTCTCAAATCTGGACCAGGGCATCATTGAGCTCCTGGACATTCTGAGGTGCAACCTGGTGGCATTGGATGGACCAAAACATAATGTCCCAGAGGTGTTCTATTGGATTTAGGTCAGGAAAGTGTGGTGGCCAGTCAATGGTATCAATTCCTTCATCCTCCAGGAACTGCCTGCATACTCTCACCACATGAGGCCAGGAATTGTCGTGCACCAGGAGCCACTGTACCAGCATAGGGTCTGACAATGGGTCCAAGGATTTCATCCTGATACCTAATGGCAGCCAAGGTGCCTTTGTCAAGCCTGTAGCGGTCTGTGTGACCCTCCATGGATATGCCTCCCCAGACAATCATTAACCCACCACCAAACTGCTCATGCTGAATGATGTTACAGGCAGCATAATGTTCTCCATGGCTTCTCCAGACCCTTTCACTTCTGTCACGTGCTCAAAGTGAACCTGCTCTCATCTGTAAAAAGCACAGGGCACCAGTGGTGCATCTGCCAATTCTGGTATTCTATGGCGAATGCCAATCGAGCTGCATGCTGCTGGGCAGTGAGCTCAGGGCCCATTAGAGGACATGGGGCCCTTGGGTCACCCTCATGAAGTCTTTCTGGTTGTTTGGTCAGAGACATTCACACCAGTGGCCTGCTGGAGGTCATTTTGTAGGGCTCTGGCAGTGCTCATCCTATTCCTCCTTGCCCAAAGGAGCAGATACTGGTCCTGCTGATGGGTTATTGACCTTCTATGGCCCTCTCCAGCTCTCCTAGAGTAACTGCTTGTCTCCTAGAATCTCCTCCATGCCCTTCAGACTGTGCAGGGAGACACAGCAAACCTTCTGGCAATGACACGTATTGATGTGCCATCCTCGAGAAGTTGGACTACCTGTGCAACCTCTGTAGGGTCCAGGTATAAGCCTCATGCTACCAGTAGTGACACTGACTGTAGCCAAATGCAAAACTAGTGAAGAAACAGTCAGAAAAGATGAGGAGGGAAAAATGTCAGTGGCCTCCACCTGTTAAACCATTCCTGTTTTGGGGTCATCTCATTGTTGCCCCTCTAGTGCATCTGTTAATTTCATTAACACCACAGCAGCTGAAACTGATTAACAACCCCCTCTGCTACTTAACTGACCAGATTAATATCCCATAAGTTTCATTGACTTTATGCTATACTCTGATTAAAAAGTGTTCCTTTAATTCTTTTGAGCAGTGTATATATATATATATATATATATATATAGGCCTACCATGCTTATTCTAAAATAACATTAATAAAGTTTGGCCATGTTTTACAAATTTATTTTTTTTCTGATGTGAGATAATACTGAGTATTTCCCACCCACTGAATTATAGTAATTGGGTTGGAAATCTTCCAGTTGAGAGCAATAAAATTTGCATGCAAGTAGTGTGGTATACTGTAGGTTTCACAACAGATTAATCCTTTTGTTATTTAAAGCAGTCCAGAAATACACAAAATATCTCCTTTATTGGATTAAGAGTGATTGTAAGACCAAGGCTTTTGAGAAGTATGTAAAGATTTTTGTCCAGAATGATGCTAGTTTAGTGCATTCCCAAAACAAAGTTAAGTGATACTGGAGCTAGATGGCAGTGCAACAGGTTGGGTAACTGATGACAGAAATATATAGAACTAGAGTTTATTCTATGTATGGCTAAGTTCCACACCTTTTCTCTAATGCCAGCTGAAAGATCTCTTTCCCACTGTCCCCTAGGATTTTTGAAGCCATTTTGTAAGATCTTTGAAGGGTAGATTTTTTCAATATTATTACAAATTTTTAACATGCTGAGTCTTCATCAAGAATAACCACCACAGCCTCTGCAACTGATATGAGTACAAGATGTGGAAAGTTGGGAAGCTTCCTTTTCACAAAATTTCTAATTTACATATAGGGAAAAAAAGTGTGCAGATGGAAAGTTACATTTGGAATGTAACTTTCATAAGATGCAAATATGTTTGTTGTCTATATAACAAATATCTCCAAATCTCTTAACCACTAGAATTTCCTCATATTAGAAAAAAAAAACACTATGTGAGTCTGGGAAAGTTGAAAAGGAGATTATCTTTCATAGGAGCACCAGATAAGGGCTTCTTCACCTTGAAATTTATCCTGCATTGTTTCCATATTTTAAGTAATTGGTGGATGACTGGATTGCCGATAAATTGATTATAGAATTAAATGGAGCAGTGCATGCAAGGAAGATTTAGAACAGGATTTGTTTTCCACTGCAAGTCAGGCTGGCGTAAAATCAGGAAATGTTGCCTATTTCCAAGATTTTACTGTGTGCATATTTTTTGCCCAGCAGTTAAGTGTCATGCCACCTTCTGCTTTGGATCTTTGTAGAACCACAGTTTGAATGCACCGCTATTTCAAAATCCAGATGAATGATGCTAAAAATTGAGTCTAATTTCTCAACGAACAATTTGTTTATGTTTATAGGGATACTTTGGAAAATAGATATAGTACCCTTCATAATTTTTGAAGACAAAGACACATTTTTCCTTGATTGACCCCTCTGCTCCACAGTTTAATATTACAAATCAAACAATTCAGATGTGATTCAAATGCACATTTTAATTTAAGGGTATTTGTAAACATTTTGGTCTCACCGTGTAGACATTACAACACTTTTTATACACAGTTCCCCCATTTCAGGGTGCCAAAATTGTATTTGAAAAGATCTTTATATTGATTTGTGATTTTTATTCCCAGATATTTAAACTGTTTTGATATTATGAACGAACAGCTGTTATGCTAGAGAACTCAATGGGAAAACCACAGAAATACATTAGAATTGCTGAAGGCTTTAGGCAGATTGTCTGCCTTTAACAAATTTAGTTTGGTCTTGTGATATTACTGAGGGAAGCTCTTTCTCCATCCTTCTAGTTAAGACTTTCTCTAGTATTTTAAGATCATTATTCAGGAGTAAAATGTATCTTTATAATATAAACTGTAGTAAGACTTTTCTTTGTAAAAACTGTAATTAATGCTTGGTAGAATGTTTGGGGTAGAATTTTATTCATTTTAGCTTCTTTAAATGCTGTTAATAATAATGGAACCAACTTAGTTCAAACGTTTTCAATAAACTCAGCTGGATAGCCATCTGGGGTTACAGCTTCCCCACTTCGGAGTGAGTCTATGGCATCCTGTATTGCTAAGTATGTCAGTGGTTTTTCAAATTCTTTTGTATCCATAACATAGAGCTGTGGTATTTGTATTTTATTCAAAAACTCCTTAGGTAATGTCTCATGTCCTTTACACTGTGAGGAATATAAGGACTTATAGTACTTCATTAATATGTCAGTTACTGTATAACTTTATGCTCCTGATTTTATTTTCTGCTTCATTGAAAATTTCTATAATTGTATTGCTGTCTTCCTGGTTGAGAATTTGCTGAGCTAGAATCTTATTAGCCTTCTTGCCATGTTCATAATAAGGAAGTTATGATTTAAAAATAAGTTGTTCAATAACTCTTGCTGTCAGAAGATTAAAGTCTGATTGTAAAACTAGCCATTTCTTATAGAGGACCCCATTAGGAGATCTTGCATATTCACAACCTATTCTGGAAACCTCAATAATCAGTTTTGACACCTTCCCAGTCTCTATAATTTGTTTTCATGAGAAAGATCTGATAATTTGTCTGCCTTAAACAGCCTTCCTGTTTTCCCAGAGTGCTCCTCTAGAAACAAAAAAAAAAAACAATTTGATTGGAGATGAATTCTATACAGTTTTAATCTGCTAATGACAATGAGAGGAGCATGGTTGGAGTTGACGACAATACATTTACAAGATTTAATAACAGGCAAAAAATTATTATTGAAGAAAATCAATTTTTTAATAAGTGTGATATACAGGTGAGAAAGAGGAACATTCTCTTGCATTGTTCAATGCATTGTGAAATTGTCTTTGCAGATTTACTGTAGATGTTATAGTTGCTGCTGAGGACGTATACATGTCTGGATATAAAAGGCAATTAAAGTCTCCAGCCATTATACTTTTAGCAGTGCTCATATTAGAAACTAGTGCAAATACATATAATCTCAGTCATCCACATTAGGTGCAGATATGTTTAACAGAATTACTTTAGAGTTGAGTAAGTTTCCCATAACCATGACATACTACCCTTCAGGATCAGATGCTACATCTGTTACTATAATTAGGATTGCTTTATAAGTTAAATTTCCCACACCTCTGGTTTTCTTATTATACCTGGAATGAAAGATCTGGCTGTTCCAGCCCCTTTTAGCCAAAAGTGTTCCTTACTTCTCAGGTGAATCACCTATAAAATCATTATCTTGGCCTTAATCAGTGAGATGAGTGTTTTTTTTTTTTTCTCTTTAGGTCATAATTGACACCTTTAACATTCCAACTTAAAATGTTCAACGAATACCCAGACATACAGTGGTGTGAAAAACTATTTGCCCCCTTCCTGATTTCTTAGTCTTTTGCATGTTTGTCACACAAAATGTTTCTGATCATCAAACACATTTAAACATTAGTCAAATATAACACAAGTAAACACAAAATGCAGTTTTTAAATGATGGTTTTTATTATTTAGGGACAAAAAATCCAAACCTACATGGCCCTGTGTGAAAAGTAATTGCCCCCTTGTTAAAAAATAACCTAACTGTGGTGTATCACATCTGAGTTCAATTTCCGTAGCCACCCCCAGGCCTGATTACTGCCACACCTGTTTTAATCAAGAAATTACTTAAATAGGAGCTGCCTGACACAGAGAAGTAGACCAAAAGCACCTCAAAAGCTAGACATCATGCCAAGATCCAAAGAAATTCAGGAACAAATGAGAACAGAAGTAATTGAGATCTATCAGTCTGGTAAAGGTTATAAAGCCATTTCTAAAGCTTTGGGACTCCAGCGAACCACAGTGAGAACCATTATCCACAAATGGCAAAAACATGGAACAGTGGTGAACCTTCCCAGGAGTGGCCGGCCGACCAAAATTACCCCAAGAGCACAGAGACGACTCATCCGAGAGGTCACAAAAGACCCCAGGACAACGTCTAAAGAACTGCAGGCCTCACTTGCCTCAATTAAGGTCAGTGTTCACGACTCCACCATAAGAAAGAGACTGGGCAAAAATGGCCTGCATGGCAGATTTCCAAGACGCAAACCACTGTTAAGCAAAAAGAACATTAGGGCTCGTCTCAATTTTGCTAAGAAACATCTCAATGATTGCCAAGACTTTTGGGAAAATACCTTGTGGACTGATGAGACAAAAGTTGAACTTTTGGAAGGCAAATGTCCGTTACATCTGGCGTAAAAGGAACACAGCATTTCAGAAAAAGAACATCATACCAACAGTAAAATATGGTGGTGGTAGTGTGATGGTCTGGGGTTGTTTTGCTGCTTCAGGACCTGGAAGGCTTGCTGTGATAGATGGAACCATGAATTCTACTGTCTACCAAAAAATCCTGAAGGAGAATGTCCGGCCGTCTGTTCGTCAACTCAAGCTGAAGCGATCTTGGGTGCAGCAACAGGACAATGACCCAAAACACAACAGCAAATCCACCTCTGAATGGCTGAAGAAAAACAAAACGAAGACTTTGGAATGGCCTAGTCAAAGTCCTGACCTGAATCCAATTGAGATGCTATGGCATGACCTTAAAAAGGCAGTTCATGCTAGAAAACCCTCAAATAAAGCTGAATTACAACAATTCTGCAAAGATGAGTGGGCCAAAATTCCTCCAGAGCGCTGTAAAAGACTCATTGCAAGTTATCGCAAACGCTTGATTGCAGTTATTGCTGCTAAGGGTGGCCCAATCAGTTATTAGGTTCAGGGGGTAATTACTTTTTCACACAGGGCCATGTAGGTTTGGATTTTTTTTCTCCCTAAATAATAAAAACCATAATTTAAAAACTGCATTTTGTGTTTACTTGTGTTATATTTGACTAATGGTTAAATGTGTTTGATGATCAGAAACATTTTGTGTGACAAACATGCAAAAGAATAAGAAATCAGGAAGGGGGCAAATAGTTTTTCACACCACTGTATATTGCTCCTGAGCATTAGGGGAAATTTAGTGTTCTTATGGTAAAGTGAGATAATTCAGATTTCTGCTTAAATACAAGTTTCAAAAGTTTATTATTTAGTGCTGCGGTTTGTAAGCTAGCATATACATTAACACTTACTACAGTGTAGGTGGGAAAAAAAAGAAAAGGCAGAGATAATAACTTCCTCCATTTCCCTTCTCTTTTGCAACCCATGTTTCCTTCCAAACTGAGGCTCAGTCTAGACATTACATAGTCTAGGTTCTCGAACATGCCAATGAACAGAGCATGTCTAAACCACAAAGAATCCCCACAACAGCAGTGAAGTAAAGAGTAAAGAGGTTAAGACTGCATATAGCCTAATGATAGTACAGTACAGGTCAAAAAACAAACCTACTATAAAATATTGAACAGCCACCTCAAAAAAAACAAAAAAAAGAGGTGGAATAGTAGCAAACTTGTTTTTTGTTTTTACTGAAATAGGAACAATACGTAACTAAGACCTGGCATATTGCTTTGCATTCCACAGACACTATTTGATTCCTTCCTCACTTCTTCATATTTTAAAGATTGTAAAGACTGTTGGAACTAATTATTTTAGCACTTGTCTTATTTCCTCAGGAGAGGTAAAGATATAAAATTGATCATTGATTGATACTTTTGGTCTAGCAGGAAACAGAAGACTACATGTGGTTTCAGCTTTACATAGCTGCGGTTTGATGATGTAGAATGCAGATCCGTTTAAGCAGCAGGTGTATAAAAAAACTTGTAATATATGGATTTCCTATTTTAAAATCTCATGGGAAGGGGAGTTTTTGTTTTTTTTTATTTTCTGTAAAACTTTAATTTCATTTTGGGGACAAATAAAGTATAATCTAATCTCTTCCTTCTGCTTTAGATAAAAAAATCTATCCCGTAGTTCAGTAAATCTAACAATGGGGCTTCTGGGATCAAATCCATGTTGGCGATAAGCAGTTATCATCTCTGTGCTGGCTTTAAAGTCATGTCCCAGTGTTCTACTTTCTCAATGCGATTAGTGAGCATTTTCTTTATTTTAAGATGAGCCCCAAATATACTTTGAATTTACTTTCAAAATTGCTCATCCAGATCCTTCACATTCTGGCTCATACATTTCATTTTCTGGGACATATTCTGATTCAATTCATCCATTATGCTGTCTACTTATTCTACTTTGTAATCCTTTTATATCCATCCCAAGTTTAATTGTCAGTGACTTCAGCTCATTACCCACAAGCACTCATTCATATAAATGTAGGGCACATGGTTCACAAAAGAAACAACTATAAGCTTTAAAAAGTCATACTGCTTTAAGCAGCAAGTTATGAAACTTTAATATTATTTAGTATGTACCCCTGTGAACAGTGACTTCAGAAACTTAATCAAAATACATTAGGTTGATTAGCAAGAAGGTACAATGTTGGGAACCATAAGGGACCAAGTAGTGTACAAAAACATTCGCAAAAAATCAATAGGGTCAATACAACTTTAGATCCAGAATGAAAGCAGACAGGTAGAAAGAGGTCTGCTTTTATAACTTTCTCTTTACAGTGCACAATCTGACTTTTGAGTACTGAAAGTTCTCCCCATGTGAAGTATTAACAGGGCCAGAGCTACAGGGTTCAGCCATGTTTCATGAAAATCTATATACTCCATTAAAAACCTGAAGGATGCATTTTTTATAACGTAATAAGAGACATGTATTACGGGTCATTTATTTGTTTACCTTTTCAGAAAGGTATTGCTCATAAACTCCAAGTGCTGCAGCTTTCAATAGTCCTTTGGTCTGGTTTGTTTGCTTCTTCCCATCCTTCTGCCAGCTCAACAGAACCTCTAGCTGCTGCTGTGCTGTGACACGATAACCTTCGACCGTTAGCCAAAAGAAGAGTTGAGCCTGTCCTCCAGTCTGTTGCATGTAATCTGCAAAAGATATACATCTCTAACAGTGTTCTCCTTTTCAGACTGTCTAAGAAGGACAAAAATAAAACATTAGCTCATATCATATCTTCATTTTTTCACCAATTTAAAAAGTTCATTCTTCATACTGTGTAACTATTTAGCTAAAGTAGCAAAACACAAGTCCATGCTCTGAAAATACAACTGAAGAGCTTCATATAATGTCCAATTTCCCAGAAGGAAGTAGTAATACACGAAAGACAATTAGATACTGAATCAAAACATAAAAAGTAAAAATAACTCAAAAGAATAATACATTTAAATCAAAGCTTTCAAGTAAATTTTCAAGTATGTTCGCACATGTGGAGTGCACTAAATTTAAAAAAAATTCCCGCAAAATACACCAAATTTTACCATTTACATTACTATCTAATTTTAAGTAATGTCTACCAAGGTCCCTTTTACTCTGTGTTTGTGCTTTTAAGTAAAATGATTTAAATAAAGTAGGGAGCGTGCACCAATTACAGTGCTTTGCCGTGCACACCACATGACAATCCATCCGGATCAGGACCCGAGTGTAGCTGTGCAACAGGTGACACCTCAGCACCAAACTGAAACAGTGTGTGTGTGTGTGTGTGTTTTTTCCCCCATACCCAGGAGGGAGTATTTGCAGGTTAAAGGCCTTGCTCAAGGGCCCAATGGAGTAGAGTCACTTCTGGTATTTGTACAGAATTCCAACTGGCAACTTCTGATTGCCAGCACAGATCACTAACCTCAGATCCACCACTCAACCCATGATTTCAAAAAGAAATTTGTTTAATTAATTCTCTTCATTTAAATTTAACTAATGTCAATGTAAATTCCACCTTTTGACCACAACTAATTTCAAGACATTAATTTGGAGCAACAGTAATATATAAAACATTTGTATAGCAATTTTTACATATTTCAAATTAGTGTTACCTGCACCATTTCATTAAAACTATATGATGAAGTACATACATAATAAATTCCTTAGTGTATGCATGATCCATGATTGTTCTTATATATATACACACACACATACATATATACAGTGGAACCTCGGTTTACGAGTAACTTGGTTTACGAGTGTTTTGCAAGACGAGCAAAATTTTTTAATAAATTTTGACTTGATAAACGAGCGATGTCTTGCAATACGAGCAGTATGGATACACTTTGCTGAGCGTCACGTGATCACAACTGAGCTGATGGTTCTTCTCTCTCACGTGCACGCGTCTCTCTCTCTCTCCTTATCTCTCTTGCTTGCACAGCGCGTCTCTCTCTCCTCTTATCTCTCTCGTTTGTGCACGTCTCTCTCTCTCCTTATCTCGCTCGCACTCGCCTCTCTCTCTCTCCTTATCGCTTCTCTTGAGGGCATATGTCTCCTATTCTCCGTCTGAGTCTGTGTGCCTCACTCATATAGTCAACATCCGCATGAGCGTATACTGTTTACTACAGCATTGTGACTGTGTGTGTGTGTGTGTGTGTGTGCGCGTGCACACGTGTGTGCTGTGAAGTGCGAGTCCCCATCTTGCGCCCCAAAACACGAAGCTGAGTCTCAGTACTTTAACAACACCAGCCGCCTTCAGCTTGAAACAGCAAGAGCGCTGTTATTTATTGTAGCGAGATCTTTATAATGTTCCTTGTATCACCCATTGACGGCAGGCGCTTATAGCCTGTCTGTGATCTTTTTGGATGCGCTTATACGGCGAACTGCTACAGTGCTGGGAGACTGCGATTGCTTTGGGACACTCTTCCGCATGTCGTCCCGTTGGGTGGAATCCCACATAAGTTTAGAAACTCAATCACACCAGCCATGATTCTTTTTAAAGGTAAAGTGCAGGTTAATTTGTTTTATGTATTTTTACTTTATATTTTGTATTAATCATTTTTATATGAATAGTTTTGGGTTGTGAAACGAATCATCTGAGTTTCCATTATTCCTTATGGGGAAATTTGCTTTGATATACGAGTGCTTTGGATTGCGAGCACGTTTCCGAAACGAATTATGCTCGCAAACCGAGGTTCCACTGTATATATATATATATATATATATATATATATATATATATATATATATATATATGACTTGGAAATAAACACTAAATCTGAATATACGTGTGAAAGTGATAATGATCTTGTACTGTTTGCCGGAACAGAGTAGGAGGACATGTGATTGTTCAAGTATACACCTTAAATGACTATACAGTTTACAATACAGTTTATTTTTGTATAGCCCAAAATCACACAGGAAGTGCCGCAATGGGCTTTAACAGGCCCTGCCTTTTGACAGCCCCCCAGCCTTGACTCTCTGAGAAGACAAGGAAAAACTCCCAATAAAAACCTTGTAGGGAAAAATGGAAGAAACCTCGGAAAGGCAGTTTAAAGAGAGACCCCTTTCCAGGTAGGTTGGGCGTGCAGTGGGTGTCAAAAGTAAGGGGTCAATACAATACAATACAATATATATATACTACAACTCCTCTGAAAGCTAACATATATAGCTCTCTCTCTTGACAATTAAGATACATTTAGGGTTCCTATAAAACAGCACTATGTCAGCAATGCTGGTTAACCAATGAAACATGTCAACACTAATCCAGATAGAATGTTTTTTTATTTTTTTTAACAAAATGATAAAAGGCTATTTTGCAAAAATGAGCACACCTTCCTAAAACTGCATAAATAAAACTCAAGTTTTATTCCTGAGGCTAATTATGTCTAATTAATTAAAAGATTAGTTTATGGAACCATCACACTCAAACAGGTGTAATCAATTCACCTTCAAATAATAGTTATGTACAACCCATTAAATGACTTCCAGACATAATGCTGACAATGGAACCACATCGGAGAAAATTGTCCAGAGACCCAAGTAAGGTAATTATTTCATTGTACAAAAGAGGACAAGGCCAAAAGAAGATCAAATAATGACTGTAATTAAGTCAAAATACAGTAGCAAAAATAATATAACTGTGTCACAGACATTCTAAAAATAAAAACACCCTGAAATGTTCAGGTCATCTTTGTAAGCTGTTACCTCCTAATGAGCTGTGGTATGCATGGTTGCCATTAATGTAAGAAGCAATTTCTCTGATGAGACATGCATGGTTGCCACAATTGAAGCATGGTGATGGTAGAGCTCTTACATGGGGATGCAGGAGTTCTAAAAGTGTTGGAGAACTGTACTTCATCAATGGCAACATTAATTCACCGATGTACTTCTTAATGCTGAAAAAAAAAGATGCTACCTTCCTCCACACCCTGACAATTTTTCAATAAGACAATGATACCAAACATTCTTCCAAAGCGACTACTGCTTTGTCAAGGAACCTCATCCCTATGGAGGGCCTGTGGGGAATTCTGAAGACAGACGTTGCATAGCATTCCCCACCGGATATCAAGGAAATCATTCTCCAGGAGTGGAACAGGACAGAAGCGGCAATATGTTTTGAATTAGTGCACCTAATGACAAAACAGATCAAGGCAGTACTAAAAGGTCATGGAGGAAATAGTAAGTACTAGACTATTACATATTTGTAGAATGTGACTTAGGATGTACTCAAATTGCCAAAACTGATTTAATTAATGCCATTGTTAAGTGTGTGAATATGTTTACTAATTTTTTTTAAGTTTCCCATTTAATTTTTCAATTAATACAGCATACTACTGCATTGCAGTAGCTAAATATGTGGTAAATACAATTGATTTCTATAACCTGTTGTTTTTAATGGATAAATGCTTGTTTAATGTAAGTGATAATAAACACAAAAATAATAAATATAAAATAAATGCAATGACATATTTTGTACACTATGCTCTGCAGTTGTAAGTAAAGTTTTTGTAACATTCAGAATTTACTTTATTCCTGTAAAAATGAGATTTTCATCAAGGCTTACTAGTATCAATAACCATTTGACTAAGCAAAGACCACAGAACAAAATTGTACAATTTTCTATGTTTATTGTATACACTGTTAAATAATAAGGGTCAAGAATTAGAAAAAGTGTTTAACACTAGAATCCCTGAAGCCTACGAAAAAAGTCGTAATGTCGGGCCACCTTAAATTCCCTCGCACCTCCTCATCAGTGTCTTTGTTTTGCAAATGTGTCAATCAGCACAAGTAGCCTGTTATTTCATCCCCCACCAATGCAACTTAAGTTGGACAAAAAGTTCCACCAGCTCAAGTCTGTTTATCTGAGTGTGAGGTGCCTGAAATTGTATATGGTAAATAATATATTGTCATTTGGAACACATGAATTTCATTTGTGTTCTGTGTCTAAAATGATCTGGGTAAATGTAGAATGACAAGAAATGCGAGGCAAGAAATGTTGAACACATAGCTAAAACAGAAACTGTTTTCTTGTTATAGTACTAATGAAAAAATGTTGACATGTCCAAATATCAAATAAACAGTTTCACAAAAGGTAAAAGTATAACAAAACAAGTACACTTCTATTCAAGAATATAACTAAAGAAAAAGACATTGGGTTAGGGTACACGATGTTGAAACGACCACTTGGGCGGTGCAGAGGTAAGAACTGCTGTCTCATAATCAAGAGGTTGCGGATTCGATTCCAGGTCCTTCCTACATTTACTGTTTTGAGTAGTGAGCTCTTCTACTTGTTACTATTATTGAATAAAAACATACATTTGATTTGAGTCTGTAACAGGCGGTGTAAATTTATGGTACTGGTAAAGGTTAGCGTTTGTTTTTTTATTATTCAGTTTTATTCTCTCCGTCACGTTCACACCCCTCCCGATCTGACACTGTTATTTTTCACATAAAGACGTGGTTTAACAGAGTTGAAAACAGATGAGGATGAGAGTTCTACATCAGAGAAAGAGAACAGACGCCCACCCCACAAGAAACGCCCACCAACACATAAGAACAATGCAGCTACACCAGGCATAAAGTCAAAAGATGGCACCATTTGGATGCAGCAAAAGGTTGGGTATCATTCTGCAAATTAATCTGCCACACATGTTCCTCAACGAAACAGCAGGGCCTACAGAGCTCGCCAAGGTATCGTGCAAAGTTTTGTTTGCAATTATGTTTTTTGAGGGTCTTTACATGAAAGACATTTATATGTTACTTATATAAAAGCCACATTGAATGTTGTTTACTTATATTTATTTACTTATCTTCCTACGGTGTAAAGTCACAAGTAGACTGCAGAGCTTCCTGTGTTTGACTGAAAAAGGTATGCTGACAAAGTACAATCATTTGTATGAAGACAATGTATAATCTTCACCAAAATTAAAACACAAAGCAATATGTTTTTGAAGAAGAGTGGTCTTGTTTATCATTTCCTTATAGGAGGCTAACAGACACAGATATCACTAAGTTCAAATCCTTAGCTCTCCCTTAGGATTCCTTGTCCCCACCTTGTACATTGTGCAGCACATGCTTGCAATAATCTTTGAAGGACATCCCACTGCTAGGGTGGGTTGAAACTAGGGGTGTGCGATATTGGAAAATAAAAATATCTCGATATTTTCTGGGACTTCGACGATAATGATAATTCCAAGATAATGTAATGTATTATTTGAAATTATATTGAATTATATTTTTGTCATCTATAGCTTTACTTATCAGGTCTTTTTGTATTTTTAACCTAAACTGCATTTTATAGAGGAACCCCAAATTACTCACCAATTGCAATATGAAGCCTATGCCCAAAACAAGGTAGCCTCTTCCAGCTATTAATCCTTAGTGCACTGTCAACATTAGCCCCGCTGTCTGTTGTAATGCAAACCATGGGGTTTTCTCGCAGTGACCATGATGCCAGCGCATCTTTCAGACCTTGCACAATGATGACGCCAGTGTGATCTTGTGGGAAGTAGGATATATGCAAACAGAGGCTTTGCAGTTGCCAGTTTTCGTAAATTAAATGCACCGTTACTGAAAGGTATGGCTCGGATGTTCGGCTTGACCATAAAGCCGTTGTTGTGGCAAAATGTGAAATCTTTTGCAGTTTACGCGTCAGAGTTTGGCAACACGAATCATACAACTTAGGCAGAGCTGTTTGACAGAAATATTTTTGGCCAGGCAGTGTATACCTTGGGTCTAAAGTATTCAAAAGTTGTTTAAAACCATCTCTCTCAACCACTTGAATTGGCACCATATCTTTTGCGATGTAATTGGTGACGGCATTTGTTATGTCATGACATCTGTTGCTTTTCTTGTCGTAAGGCACATTTTTGCAGATTGAGTCAGCTAAAGTTTGCTGAGTGTGTTTTTGCACTTGTACCTTGGTTACTTTAGACTTGTGCTGGACAGTTGACTCCTTAAGCATTTCATATTCTTCGTATTCTGTGCAGTGGTTAGTTCACAAATGGTGAAACAAGTTAGTTGTCAAGCAGTCTTTAACGGCAACCGATTTACCACATAGTATGCAGATTGCCGTCTTTTGAGCAACATCAGTCTTTTCAAAACCAAACCACTGCCATGCAAGTGAGAATGAACCACGTCTGGCAATTAACTCTGACAACGTTGATGGCGAGGCTGTTTTATCACTCATTTTGAGGCAGGAAGCGACGCAACTCGCTTTGCGCACACGCAATGGTCTATACTGTTGCATTAGTGAATGAATTCTGTTTCTTTTTTTTGCAAAGCGAGTTACATACTCGATAATTTAATCTTGCACATCGTTAAAACAGCAATTAAGATATAATCGCAAACGATGTATATCGCACATGCCTAGTTGAAACAATTCTGAATTGGTTGATTTGTGCACTCTCTGGTAATAGAGAAATAGTGTTTCAGAAAAACATTTGGAATCCTTTACTCCTTACTCCAAATTTTGTTTTACAAATCCTCTTCCACAGTCCACATGGATCTATTTTAATTAGGACATGTGATTCTTTCTCTGCAGGCAAGAACAAGAAACCAAAGATGTGTAATTTTAAAAACGTAATATGTATGAGTGGACAATGATGTAAAGGTGACACCGTGGAAGATTCTGAGATTGCACAGTGCCTTACTTGTTTGTTATTTTCTTCTACAAGTACATAAAATACATCTTCCATTTTTGCTTTGAATATTTAAAGAATATGATATTAATGGTATTAGACCCCTTGAAGACATACCTTTTAAAAGTTGTTTCTCAATAAAAAAAAAATTGTTTAGTTTTCTGAAAATCAACCATCATCCTGTCATTGTGTATTAAAAACTGTTATACAAGATTAATATTGATGATTTTTGATATCATAAATATGTAAGAAGTTACTTTTAAGAAGGACAATAATTTAAACCTTATCTATTCATTTAAATCTTTCTTCCACTTTGTAAACCAACTTACTTCTTTATAGACTAATATAATTATGAAACATACTCTGGCATGATAAGACAGAAGGAGGAAACTTACTTTGTGAAGGACAATTGTCCATCACAGAACACTTGCAAATTCACATCCAACCGCACTAAAAATGGGTCCAGTTGGAATAACTAATTTAACTAGAATGCATTACAAATAAAACAGTAGTACTAGGGTGTTGCACCGTGTTAGCCGTTATGAATGTAGAGAAAAGCCAAGCAAAATGACACCTTTTATTGGCTAACTAAAAAGATTCTAATATAACAGTAAAAAAGGAAATTATTGCTGGAGTGGGACAGCTGATCTGTTCTGTTGTGCTCCAGGATAGATCATTGAATTATGTCTACTTTCTGGGAAAAACCCAACCTTAGTTTGAAAATGACATTAGTTACATCATCATAATTTGAAGCTGTTGTGCTCAGTATTAGCTAGTAGATGTTTGCCATTCTGGGAAAATGGTCATCGGCCCAAGAGTTGAAAGGATATGATGCCTGTAACAGAGAATACACCTATTATGATTCTCTGAAGTTGCATGCTGTGCAAATTGTATAGATACAACTATATAGTATCACCATGTACAATGAACACAGACAGATACAAAATAAAATAAATAAAAAATAATATCTCTGTTTCCTTCGAGGGGCTAAGGATCAATTTTCAGGTAGGCCATGAGTCATGGCAGGTGAATTCAATCACAGTTACAACAATGTCAGAAAACAATGTTTTTTTAATTTTTGCATTGTATATATATTGTGATGTATGGCCGGCCGTTCATCCCAGCCAATACCCCCACGCCGCCAGGTGGAGCCCTCCCTGCAGTATGGAGGTGCCCCGAAGACCAGCAGGGCATCATGGACATTGGAGTCTTTATGCACAGCCCTGCTGGATACCATGGGGGCAGTTAGGAGACGCTGCAGGGAGGAACAACGTTTATTTGCCTTACGCCACGGAAGTACGTCTGAGTTACATGGACAAGGGGAATGATGTGCTTCCGGGGTGAAGAAAAGGACTTTTGATCTGACCTGGAAGTGATAGGAGAACACATGGACTGGGGATTGGAACACTTCCGGGTCAGAGAATAACACAGGACTGTGGGAGCTCCCAGACGGAGAGCTGAGCTGGGTGGAAGGGTGACAACGTGTCTGGGAGTGGTGGAGAGTTTATTATTGTGTATTGGGTTTGATTGTATGTATGAGTATTATGGAGAGGAGGGTGCTTTGTGCACTGTGCAGAATAAATATAGTCTACTTTTGGACTTTTATCTGTTGTCTGGCGTCTTGGACAAGGATTCAAGGGAGCGATAGCGCCCCCTATCTGTCACTATATTTATATTTATTTATATATATATATATATATATATATATATATATATATATATATATATATATATATATATATAGTACATACACTACATATAATGTACAGTATATATAAGAATTTTATTCAATGAATGAATTGTAGTTAAGGTGACCTCGGTTAGCTTCCCTGGTCCTACTTGCGTGAAGTTTGCATGTTCTCCCCGCGTCTGTGTGGGTTTGCTCCGGGTGCTCCGGTTTACTTCCACAGTCCAAAGACATGCAGGTTAGGTGCATTGGTGATCCTAAATTGTCCCTAGTGTGTGCTTGGTGTGTGGGAGTGTATGTGTGTGTGTGTGTGTGCCCTGCAGTGGGCTGGCACCCTGCCCGGGATTTGTTCCTGCCTTGTGCCCTGTGTTGGCTGGGATTGGCTCCAGCAGACACCCATGACCCTGTGTTAGAATATTGTGGGTTGGAAAATGACTGACTGACTGAATTGTAGTTCATTAAGATTTTTTAGCAATCTTGCAAGATCAAATAATTTGTTAAATATAAGCAGTAAACAGTGGGATAAAAAACAAAAAAGCTCAACTAAGCTATATACCAACTGAGGAGAAATACATAAACCTCAATCAATCCACAAAACAAAAATGTCTTATATTTGTTTTTAACTAAAATGGCAAAAAGATGCAGAATTTGTCATAATTCACTACCTTAACAGTAATATTTATTAACTGATTTTTAAATACTTACCCATAAAAAACTGTAGTGCAATGTTATGAACTAAAATATGTTCCAGAGGAATTATGCAAAGTTTTCCAAAGTTTGCTGCTAGTTTCAAAGCATCAATTTCCTACAGGATATTGGAGGAGAAAACTGTTGTTATTTAATCTACATTTAAAATGCTGTTGTTTAAAGACAATATCACTGTAAAGTACTGTTCTAAATTACGAGAAAAGAACACTTTTCAAAAGAATACTATGTCTTAAATACAGTACCAGAGCAATGATAAACAATAACAATATAATTAACTTGTTAGACCAGCAAAAATGGTGAAAAACAAGTAAGATATGTGAACATTAACAAGCTAGATTATCCAAAGCTTTAAGGTTAATGATTACATTCAAGTAATGTCTCAAATTTTTTTATACAATATTCAATTAAGAATATAATTCCATTTTTCTTGTTAATGGTCAATTATACTGAATTTACTTGTTTTGCTTTTAAATACTTTGAGTTTTGCAAAAATAACCGAGTATATTATAAAAAGAAACCTCACCTTTCCTGACTGCAATCTTTGTATTCTTGTTTCGCAGACTTTTTTAACAAACATTAGACTATTTATTTGATTCTTTATAAGATTAATATCTGCAATAAAACATGGGATAATTACATAATTAACTACTTATATGCATCATACAGAGAATTGTAAAGTAATAATTGCAAAATATAAAATAAGAAAAACACAACATATAGAGTTATATCTAGAAATATTCCCATTGGCAGACCATTTAGGTTAACTATATCTTGGAGGAACTTAAAAAGTTGTATTAATAGTTTTTTTTTTTGTTTTTTTTTTAAATCATCATAGTTATAAGGAATTATATTTTTGGCATTTAAATACTTTTATGTTTTACTAGAAGAACAGGGGAGATAGAACATACAAGACACATTTCCTGCTTTTCACCATAGTAAATGAAAATGCTAATGTATTTTTCCCTAAATCAAAGCGGGAAAGCTTGTCTGAAAAGGAACAAATATCCAAATTACTGGAATTGGTTACATCTTAGAGTCAAACAAATCATCAAACCTACAAATGCACACCAGTTCAATACTAGTATAAAAACTATAAATTGCTAAATGGCACTTGAAACTGGACTGGAAATCGTTGCTACAGTTATGGGAGAGGAAAATAAAGTGCTATGAAAATGCTGTAAGTTGTAAGTGCTAAAGGTTTATGGAAAAAATTATTGCTGTTGAAATGTGTTGCCTACGAAATTTGGCAGCATTCAAACACAGAAAAGAAAAGACCATGCATAAGAACACATAAAAATTCACTAGAAATAGTTATCCATCCATCCATTATCCAACCCGTTATATCCTAACTACAGGGTCACGGGGGTCTGCTGGAGCCAATCTCAGCCAACACAGGGTGTAAGGCAGGAAACAAACCCCAGGGCGCACACACCCACACACAGACAAGCACACACTAGGGACAATTTAGAATCGCCAATGCACCTAACCTGCATGTCTTTGGACTGTGGAAGGAAACCGGAGCACCCGGAGGAAACCCACACAGACACGGTGAGAACATGCAAACTCCACGTAGGGAGGACCCGGGAAGCGAACCCAGGTATCCTAACTGCGAGGCAGCAACGCTACCCACTGCGCCACCGTGCCAGCCTAGAAATAGTTACATGTTAAAAAAGTGAATTTTTAAAATAGGTTTACATCTATTTGCTAAAAAAGAGAGCTTTGAATTAAATAATGCACTACACTCGTATAGGGGGAAAAAGGGGCATTCTGCATATTAAAAATTCTATTAGGTCAAATGTTTTAATATTTCTCATAATGCACTTCTCAGTTTAAAAAAAGATTACAGAAAAACTGCCAAAAAGATCAGGAGAAGGTATGTGACATCAGATATATTGTTTTGCAAATATTTATTTTGTGCAGTAATTTATTAATGATAAAACATTTACAGTAGTTCATCATTTTAGAAAACACAATAAAATTCAGTGCTGGTATTATTTAACCATATTTTTTACGATTGGCATTTGACATCAATAATCCTAAAGGTAAATATATATGTGGCTTTTTTGTATTACATGTTTCAAGTTCTTTTCTAAAAGGAAACTAAAAAAAATAACATTTTTACAATACCATAAAACACTCAGAATTACAGTAGAATAACTATAAAGGAATTTTTACTGATATTGGATTAAATAAACCTGATTAAAAAATGAAAGTCAAAAAGCATTAAAACAGTCTGTAAATGTATCTATTTGATTAAAGCTATCCCTGCAGCTTCAGGCAGAAAGCAAAAGCTTACCCTGGATAATTATATGAATTATATTCAACTCTTACAATTATTATAAAGCTTGATTAGATTTCCCAAAGTAATTGTTTTGATCCTAAAAAGGATTTCTCAGATGACTGAACAAGTTAACACTTGAAGAATTTCCGGCTCCAGGATACTCCTTAAAAGCCAGGAGATTAATATTCTCTTTAGGATATAAGAATGTTTAAAATTTGTTTGATCATGTTTTACTTTATCAATTGTTGCCAAATGAAACTAAAAAAGCAGACCTACAAGTGATTAGTATCTGACATGAATTTAGCTTAATTTTCTTACTCGCATACAGCTTTAATTGTGGGTGGTGTCAACGATATACTAAAACGAGTTTGTACATGTGGTCTGCTTCATGTAGAAGAAGAATGAAAACAAAATAAAAAGCTACTGAGGGAGTAAATACAGTAATATTTAAGTAATATCTTCCATCTAGGTAACGCACAAGCATAACATATGCACAGGACCATAAATAGCTGGGGAAAAAAATCTTATAAGACTTAAACAGTTTAGTATTTGGGAAGTGAAAAATTATATTTTCACAATTATGGCAAATAATCATTCACCTCAGATTTGGAAATTATTTTTCTCATAGACTTGCGCAATAATTCTTCTGAGGGAAACTTAAATCCTCTCTTCCAAGTTTTCCACGTAAAACAGTTTGTGTTAAGAACACTATGGAGCAAATTGGAATTGGTACTTGATTGATGAAAGATGAATAAACTAACTTTAATGAATGCAGTCTACTTACAACTCTGATCATGACCTACAATATAATTTTAGAAAATGTAAAGTCTTCATAGTTGACACTGGCTGGAAAATTGTTTGCACCAATGACACACATAATGGTCCATGTTTCAATCACGGCTTATCGCCAGGTAACATTCACGATTTCCAGTGGTGGTATGTCCTATCGTCTTTCTCTTTCATTTTTCTGTCATATAGTATAGGTAGCTGATCCTTATTGGAAATGTAAGAGTATTCTATCTTGTAAAGTTAAGTTTTGGCAATGAGGTGGAAAGTTTCATTACTTTCACAGTGCAATACTGCATATCAGTAGTGTAAATAAGCTAAAAAAGTCAAAAGCTATCAAATTATTATTGAAACTGTACCGTTCATGAACCTAGCCACACACTTCATCATGAAAGGCTTTTGTGTATTGTGAGAAAGAGTAAAATGGAAAGGGAAGCTGGACTGCTTTAAAAATGTTTTAAAAAGAGAGTTTTTTTTTATTTTATTTTTAATTCTTGTGGGACCTCATTAAAATCAACTGCAAGCCACAAGAGAATATACTATGAATAATATAAACAACAATAACAATGAAAGTTTCTGAACAAAATAAATGTATGCTTGACAAAAAACAATATTTGACTTCAAGATCATCAAATGTATCCTATAAAAAAGGGGAACATATGAAAATCAAAGTAACAGATTCACAAGTAACAATACAAATTACAAATACTATGTCTGCGCAATTCACATATTACAGAAGTCATTCTGAGAAGCCCTTCTGATGCTACTTATGTTAAAATAGAATAGAAGCATTTGCTATTTAAAGCAGAACTAAATGCTTATCCTTATTATTATTTTGCATATTAAAACTTGACATGGCATGCCATACCATGTAATCTCTTTTTTCTGCCAACAATCTGTATAATCATTCTTGCTTTCTTTATTATCTCTGTTGAATAATGTTAATAGTCTTTGTTATTTATATATTACTTACTGAAAGAAGAGTAAGAGGTCGTAAGATAAATTTTAGGGATATTATACAATTAATTTAAAATTACAAAGCTGAATCATACACAAGTCAGATTACGAAACTGAATGTCTGGCAGCATGAGATAACATGTATGGTCACTTTATCTTATTATACCAATGTGTGATCTTCTGTCTTACCATTTTAACTCTACCTATATATTCTATTGATCATGTCAATAATAATAATAAACAATTTGCTCAAATGTATCTTACAAGGAATGCTTTTAAAGTTTTGCAATATGGAACAATTTATGAATATTATACATAAGTTTCTCTTAAAATGTTAAAACAGTTACAGTGGTGTGAAAAACTATTTGCCCCCTTCCTGATTTCTTATTCTTTTGCATGTTTGTCACACAAAATGTTTCTGATCATCAAACACATTTAACCATTAGTCAAATATAACACAAGTAAACACAAAATGCAGTTTTTAAATGATGGTTTTTATTATTTAGGGAGAAAAAAAATCTAAACTTACATGGCCCTGTGTGAAAAAGTAATTGCCCCCTGAACCTAATAACTGGTTGGGCCACCCTTAGCAGCAATAACTGCAATCAAGCGTTTGCGATAACTTGCAATGAGTCTTTACAGCTCTGGAGGAATTTTGGCCCACTCGTCTTTGCAGAATTGTTGTAATTCAGCTTTATTTGAGGGTTTTCTAGCATGAACCGCCTTTTTAAGGTCATGCCATAGCATCTCAATTGGATTCAGGTCAGGACTTTGACTAGGCCACTCCGAAGTCTTCATTTTGTTTTTCTTCAGCCATTCAGAGGTGAATTTGCTGTTGTGTTTTGGGTCATTGTCCTGTTGCAGCACCCAAGATCGCTTCAGCTTGAGTTGACGAACAGATGGCCGGACATTCTCCTTCAGGATTTTTGGTAGACAGTAAAATTCATGGTTCCATCTATCACAGCAAGCCTTCCAGGTCCTGAAGCAGCAAAACAACCCCAGACCATCACACTACCACCACCATATTTTACTGTTGGTATGATGTTCTTTTCTGAAATGCTGTGTTCCTTTTACGCCAGATGTAACGGGACATTTGCCTTCCAAAAAGTTCAACTTTTGCCTCATCAGTCCACAAGGTATTTTCCCAAAAGTCTTGGCAATCATTGAGATGTTTCTTAGCAAAATTGAGACGAGCCCTAATGTTCTTTTGCTTAACAGTGGTTTGCGTCTTGGAAATCTGCCATGCAGGCCATTTTGCCCAGTCTCTTTCTTATGGTGGAGTCGTGAACACTGACCTTAATTGAGGCAAGTGAGGCCTGCAGTTCTTTAGACGTTGTCCTGGGGTCTTTTGTGACCTCTCGGATGAGTCGTCTCTGTGCTCTTGGGGTAATTTTGGTCTGCCGGCCACTCCTGGGAAGGTTCACCACTGTTCCATGTTTTTGCCATTTGTGGATAATGGTTCTCACTGTGGTTCGCTGGAGTCCCAAAGCTTTAGAAATGGCTTTATAACCTTTACCAGACTGATAGATCTCAATTACTTCTGTTCTCATTTGTTCCTGAATTTCTTTGGATCTTGGCATGATGTCTAGCTTTCGAGGTGCCTTTGGTCTACTTCTCTGTGTCAGGCAGCTCCTATTTAAGTGATTTCGTGACTGAAACAGGTGTGGCAGTAATCAGGCCTGGGGGTGGCTACGGAAATTGAACTCAGGTGTGATACACCACAGTTAGGTTATTTTTTTAAAAAGGGGGCAATTACTTTTTCACACAGTAGGTTTGGATTTTTTTTCTCCCTAAATAATAAAAAACATCATTTAAAAACTGCATTTTGTGTTTACTTGTGTTATATTTGACTAATGGTTAAATGTGTTTGATGATCAGAAACATTTTGTGTGACAAACATGCAAAAGAATAAGAAATCAGGAAGAGGGCAAATAGTTTTTCACAAAACTGTATCTCTAGTAATAACAGTCCTTGGTATAAGACACTATAACCCTAAATGCTAAACTAACAAGAAAATACCCATTACAATCTAAAAGAAAGCAATCAAACTAAATGAGCTACTAAAACAAAGTTTAAAATGTGATCATAAATATAAAAATTAGACTTACCATCACCAGCAGTGTCTAATGAACGGAGATACTGTAACTCTTCTATTGCTTTATCTTTCACAGCTTCCAGTTCTCCAACTTTATCAGATAATTTAAGAATGTTCATAAAGGCCTCATGTTTACAACTAGAGTCACGAATCTGTTAATGGAAACGGACAGTAGCAAATGGTGCATCTTTTTTTTAATAAAAAATAAATTTTATATTTATATTATATATATATATATCTTACATACATATATATTTATTTATATATATGCTACTATGAACTACATCTTTACAAGCTTCTCATAATAAAATCTGAAATGTATACTGCATAAATACCTTTAAAGATCTGTATATCAATAACTCATTAACATCTGCTGAAAACTTCAGCACACGTAAAATCTATACCAATAATATCTCCATTATATTCTATGTGAATAAATTATAACTTTATACCTGTAACAATTTTTGCCTATGCATGTTAGTGAAGCAGAACTGAACTTTGCTTTGCCACACTGCCGGGTAATATGATCACTAAAATTGTACATAATTAATTTAACGAAAACACTATACAATGTTATTTGCTTTCTGTTAGCTTTATTGTACTGCTCAGTTTCAGCCTTTCTTTCTCCTCCCACAAGTTTTACCGGCAACAATGTGTTTCACTTTATGTATAAATGTGTTTTATGTAACTTGCTTTAATGTTATATCAGATTTATACTTACAGAAGAAACTAATAGGAAAAAAACATCAGTTATTTTACCTGTCAGCTTCAAAACTAACTTTCATTCCCAGGTTTAAACCATTTCATCTCTGGAAACTTTAAACCATCAGAATAAATTTTGACGAGAAAAGGTCATTCAAACAAGCAAAGCTTGCCAAACTAATCCATCTAATTTCTCCAAAATTACTACTCTCTACCACAGTATTTGGTAAAATACACTACAATGGTTCTTTGAGTGAAGAAAAACTTATTAACACTCATGTACACTTTACCCTTAAGTTTTCAACTGTGCCCCTGTGTTCCTGCAGAACTCATATTAAAATAATGGTCTGGATCTACTGTACTAATTTCTTTGATTTTAAAACTTCTAACAGGTCACCTCTTAATTTCTGTTTGCTTAAACTAAAAAGGTTGAACTCTGGCAATCGATCTAGTAGAATATTAAATGTTCCTCCCAGGTAAGAATCTTCTCTCTCCATCCTGCGCAAATGTCCTCACCTTATATCTTTTCAAAGATACAAAGATATCTGCTTGGTTTTTCAACCCCTGGAAGTGCCCATCTTGCAAAAATGGCATTTTCTCAAACTGTTTGACTGCCATTGAGAGCTTTCTTTTCTTTCTCTCTCTCAGAGGGTCTTGACAGGCTATGTCTCTATAACAACCAAAGCATCCTTTACTTCCTAGCAACCAATCATTTATTAAAAAAAAAAAATAATATATATATATATTTTTTTTTTTAAATCATACATTTTTAAAATAGAAATTCTTACCATCCACACAATATACTGGTTTATATAGTCTGGATCACTAAGTTGATTAATTAGTGGAAGAAGAATTCCCCTAGCAAGGATTTCCTGAGAAAAAGAAGGAGGAGGAAAAAAAAAAACCTTTAGCTATGGCAAAATATGTAAACTCCACTAAAAATTCAAGTTACATGCTTTAGTAAAATGTAATGGAGAAAATAAAAATATAATGTGAAGCACTTAGTTTTTAGATTAATACTGATAAAAAATATCTAGGATTTTTCTGCATTTGGCAACTTGGTATTACTTGATTTAAAAAAAAAACAATACTGAAAATTAAAATAGAATTGGTATTTACATTTCAATTATCACCTTAAAACTCAGTAATACTAAGAAATATAGTTATTGTATGATTCTATAACATGGAGACAAACAACATACAGATAAGGTAAAATTATAAATAGAAATGTAAGACATTACTAATTTCATACATTAAATGAGTTTAAAAAGTTCTCCAAATTATTCTCTCTTTGAAAGTTGGTCATAAAACAATTGTTATACTGTTTTACTTTTATATAACAAAAAACATTTCACAACTCTTAAGCTTCACAGAAAAAAGTGCATCCTTTCAAGATACTGCAAGATTTACATTTATTCATTCATTTTCATGAACACACTTGGGAAGGCAAGATTTAAAATGCCAAAAATATTTACAAGTCTAAAAGAAAAAACATGCAACAGTATACAAGGATTTCATCTTTAACAGCAATACAATAATGTGATGTGCTACTAAAACAAAATGATACTTTTCTCAGACTTTGACACATTTATTCACATCTATTCAGAATTGGCTTTTTTGTGACAAAGCATAATCCCATCTCTTCTGTAGTAAATGTTAACATTACATATGTGGATCTTTAAAAGTAGAAAAATAATTTTGAGTCTGCTTGGCATGACACAGTAAACAGGCTAGACACCTTATATTATCTATCATATATGCCTTAAATTTAAATAAATAAAAAAAAAATGTTACTGGATTGCAAATGACATGTCAATGTAATGTTTCAATACAGTACTTTTATTGCAAACACAATGTCAAGAACAATAAAGGAAAGATAATATTAGTTGCTTGAAGGTCAAAGTCTGAAATATACTTTTGTAAGCATTCAGATCTTAAATATTGTTTAAATATTGTTTGGCTGAAAGACCTTCTGCTATAACAGCAGCAAATAGCTTTTTAAAGCTGGTTACAACAGATTTTATCCCATTCCTCTTGGTTGATTTAATATAGCTCGTCCAGGTTTCAATAACTACCATTTTCAAATCACGCCAAAGATCCAAATGGGGCAAAGTTTGGGAAATTTATTCAGGCACTTATGAATACTCACTGTTTATTCATGTGTCACTTTAGCGTTGCCTTGGATTTGTGCACTAAATCACCACCACTCTTAAAGGTTAATTAGCTCTCAAGTTTCAGCTTTCCAGTATGCTGAAGCAAGCTCACTTGCAATATTTTCTAGTACTGTATTTAATCTGTTTTCAACTTCAACTCTAATAAGTGGCCAAGTCACTGCTGCATGATATGATAGTACCATGATTATACTTCATTGTAGGCCTGCTGTTTTTGTGTCACAGATATTGTTAGGTTTAAAATTTTATCTCAATAAAATGAATTCTTCAACTCATCTGTTTGTCCAATCTTTCCTCAATATATAAGTTCTCTTGTGTTTTCTCCCAAACTCCAGGTGGGCATAAAAATGCTGATGATTAACTGTTTTTATTTTGCCATTCTTTCCTACAGGTCAGTGTTAAACAAGCAGAAAAACAATAACAAAATAAAAAAAAATAGCTAACACATGACCCAGTTACCTGCTCCTATTATTCAATATCTGAAAATAAAGAAAGGTGAAGGTCTATGTAATGCTGACCTCCTCAGTTTCACAGAACATTTTCACTGTGTTATTAGAAAAAAAGAAACATTTTTGGAAGCCACTGAACCAAATAACAGGTTTAATTAACAACAAGAATTGGCTGCTACTTAAGAAACTGATTGGAGTAAAGTTGGTTGAAGTTAAAGGCACCAACTTAGGTGGTCACAATTTATGTGTCATATTTTTTTGGGTGCCATTAAAAAATATGAAATAATTTGGAATACTGCATCTTAAATAAAAAGTTTATTAAAAAGAAGAGAAAAAAAGTTAATTAGCAACAAAATTGGTCATCAATTAAGAAAAGGGTTAGAATGAAAACCCAAGAGCACCAGAGTTGGAGAACTCTGTGCTAGAACTAGGGTACAGTGGCACAGTTCACCAAATTTACTATATATTTATATAAAGAATAAGATACCAACATCCCTAGTACTTTATTAAAACATAAAGAAAAATAAAAACTTTAATGGCAGCTGAAAAAAACCTGTACATGTTAAGGCAATGTAATATGACATTCCTTATAATTTCACAAATATAAAAAACCTGCTTTCACAGAGAACAGCTTCACAAAGGATAACTGCTCTTTATAATTCATGGTCTTGACCGCAATGACATCATGCTTGCTCTATGATTCAGATCTAGTTTTAGATAAGAATGGAAACTGTGTAAGTTACATTGGCTTCATTTTACATTTTAGCAAGACAAAAGAAGTGAATGTATGCCATCTCTAAAAAAAAGTCCTACTCTGTCAACCTTATTCCAGTCAAAGTGAAAAAGTAAGAAGTTAGAGTAAGATAAATGAAATTAATAAGATGCTTATTGCATTTCAAGAGTGGCTGCGTTGATTTCAATTCTTTTTTACTTTTCTCACAAGTGATCTGAGTGAAAAATAATTAAGCCAACGCAGTCATTGGAACAAAACAGAATTAACAAAAAATAGAAATATAAATCACATGTAGTGGAATGGCATTCTGTCCTACACCGGTTCTTAATACATGTCACCCGCTCCTGTAAAAGGCACAGGTTCCTTGTGGCTTTGTTCTTATACGTATTTGTTTCTCCTTTAATATATGTCATGCCTAAAACAACCTCATTCAATAAGGATGTTAACAGAAAACTTTCAGTCTTTTAATAAAAATAAAGAACTACATAAATGAAAAAAACAGTGGATGCAGAGTAGACCTTAATGCTCATTCAGGTAAAACTGCAAAGTGCCTATTGTTGCAATCAGTAGAGAGCCAGCTTTAAGTTCCTATACTTTGCTTACCCACCGCTTGACTCCACTTCCAGACGAAATCAATCCTTTTCTTTGTTTGTACAGTATCTCCAAAAATTTCTTTGAAGCATGACATACTTTTCATTATAATAAAGACAAATCATTAGGCCAGTGTAAAACAAATAACATTTTTCACCTTTAATACAAAAAAAGCCTTTGCTTTACTGTTTAAATTGGAGGTGATCAAATGTGCTCATGCAGAGCTGTGTTTAATTTGCTTATGCTTGATGAAGTGGATGGTAAAAAAAACACACATGGCTGTGATATTTGGCTATATATTGTAAGATAGCAGAAGTGCATTAATTCATATATTGCATTTTCTATACTCCTCTGCTGCAGAAAAGAATAGCAGTTTTGTTGTTTTTGTGTTTTTTTTAGGAAAACAATGTAATATATTCACTGCTGAAATCCAATACTTAAGAAAGCTATTTTAAAATATGATTTTTAGTAATGCATTCATTAAAAAATTGTAAAACGCATAACATATTGTTTGGGACAAAGGCACATTTTTCCTTGATTTACCACTCTGCTCCACAGTTTAAAATTACACATCAAGAAATGATTAAACTGCAAATATTTGTATACATTTCGGTCACACCATGTAAGTAGAAATTACACTTTTTATACATGTGTCACCCCCATTTCAGGCCACCAAAATGTTTGGGAAAACTGGAGTCACAGGTGTTTATGATTACATAGGAGGTGGGATTCATTGCTTCATTAGTGCAAGCATAAGATAACTAGGCTGACTTCTACCCTTTGGAGTTTAAATTTGCCTTGTTCAACATGTGGACAAGAGCTGTGCCAATGAAAGTCAAAGAAGCAACCATAAGACTGAAAAACAAGAATAAAACCATTAGAGACAACTGTAAAACTGTAGAATTACATAATCAACTATATGGAATATCATCAAAAAGAAAGAATGCTCTGTTGAGCTCAGTAATCACAAAGGGAGTAGCAGGCCAAAAAAGACTTCCACTGCTGATGATAGAATAATCCTCAATATGGTAAGGAAAAACTCCCAAACAACTGTCTGACAGATCAGAAACAGTCCTCAGGAGGCAGATTTGTTAGAAGACTTCATGAACAGAAATACAGATGCCACACTGCAAGATGCAAAGCACTAATTTGCCACAGAACCAACATGACTAGATTCCTATTTCCTCAAAAATATTTAAAAGAGCCAGCAGAATTGTGAAAAATGGTCTTGCAGGCAGACGAGGCAAAGACTAACTTGTATCAGAGTGAAGGCAAGATCAAACTGTTGAGACGATAAGGTACTGCCCAAATCCAATGCATACCACCTTATCTGTTAAACATGGTGGTGGGGCTGTTATGGTTTGGGCAGGTATGGCTGCCACGGGTACTGGCACACTTATCTTCATTGATGATGTAACTGCTGACGACAGTTGCACAATGAATTCTGAGGTGTGCAGAACCACCTTACCTGCTCAAGTTCCCATAAATGCTTTTGAACTCACTGGACAGCGCTTCATCCTACAACAAGAAGATAATGATCCCAAACATAATGCTAAGGTAACATAGGAGTTTAAAGTTAAAAAATGGAATATTATTAAATGGCCAAGCCCCTTACCCACTTTAAATCCAATTGAGCAAGCTTTCCATATGCTGAAGGGAAAACATAAGGGGAATAACCCCCAAAACAAGTAGGAGCTAAAGATGGCTGCAATAGAGACTGGTCGAGTATCACCAGAACAGATATTCAGCCCCTGGTGATGTCTATGAATCATAGATTTCAAGTAGTCATTTCATGCTAGGGATATGCAACATAGTACTAAATATGGCTGCTTTAATATACCCACCATTGCTATGTTACAAACATTATGGTGCCCTGAAATGGGGGAGACCATATATAAAAAGTGTTTTGATTTCAGGATACATGATGTGATTGAAATGTATACAAATACCCTTAAATTTAATGTTTGATTTTTAATTTTAAACTGTGAAGCAGAGGGGTAAATCAAGGAAAAAATGTGTCTTTGTCCTACACATCATAAAGGGTATTGTATATTTTATTTAACACAATTCATAAATATTTCAAGATAGGTTTTAATTATGAAAATGGTAACTTTCAACAAATGTTTCTAAATAAATTAGAATATAGATTGGATCACTGCAATTGCTTACCCTTAAAAAATATCTCATATTCTTGTTATGGAAGTCTCCAGAAGGTAGCAATAAATACAGTAAAACTTCACAGAGATCACGCAAAAAACCTTAATTTAGGAAAGAGGGAAAAAAAAACACACATACACAAACTTGTTAGACAAGTCTAACCAAAAGTACAGAAGGAATTAAAAATGTTAAATTAGAAACACTGGTTAAAAACATATTTTTGTCATTTAATGTATAATAATCATAAAATAAACAATATCTCAAAATATTTCTTTAACAACATACTCAAACACTTCTGATATTCTTGTTAGTTGAGACAAAAATTAAAGACAAAATTTTTCTTTCTTCTTTGTAAAGTTTACAACAATGTCTACGCAGAAAATAATATCCGTATAGTAATAAGACCCTGTATATAATTATTACAAATGCTTGTGCCTCTGAGTATGTTTTTCCTTTTTCCATGCTTAAAAATTCAAAGCAAATACTAGTAGAAATTACCAACATAAAAGATAATTCTAAATAAAACAAATGGTTTAACGTGAGAAATAAATGCAAAGGAGTTACAGATTTGGTAATGTGTAAATCAGTATAGAGATAATTATTACAGAAACGCAAAACTTTCTCCTCCAAATTCCAGTTTCACTTCTACAATCACACCACCACGTCAGGTATGAATAGTCTTATCACTTTCCTGCACTATAAATAAGAATAAATAAAAAAAAGTACAATACATTTTATTATACAGTTCAAATTCATTTAATAGCTACAATAAAGAATGATCTGCAAATAGTTCAAGTAATTCAAATCTTCAACTGATAAATTTAAACTGCCTGTATAGCAAAGCTGTTGACTAATTACCTTGTATTTATACAGCGTACCCTACCACTAACAAACTCTAGAATTCACAGTGCCATGCAGAAATATATTCTCCCTTTTAAAATTTTCTCTACTGTTGCATATATTCGACACTAAAAGGCTTTATGACTTCAACCAGAATCTAATCTTACAAAAAGGTTACCTGAATGAACAAGTAACTTGTTTCCTCTAGTCATTTATTGAATGAATTAAGTTATATAACATCCAATGGCAACATACAGAAAACGAACACCTATAAAATAAAACCTACTATAATAAATGGCTGCATCAAATTTACCTGCAATAAAAACAGCCAAATGCTACTTAGAATATTAGGTTTTCACATCATTGTAGGGGAATTTTAATCCACTCTTCCTCGTAAAAAGTGATTATTCCAGAAACACTGGTAGGTTTCAAGCATAAATTAAACATTTATCGTCCTATCATGAATTGCTTTTGGGTTTTGGGCTAAACTTTGAATTTGCCTGTTCAAACCTATTCATTTTGATTCTTTTCCTACATTCTGATGCCAACTTGCTTTAACTTTTTGGATCATTGCCTTCTGTAAGTCCCAACTATGCTTATGCTTGTGGATAGATGACCAAACATTCTTCTCATTAAGAATTTTCTATGAGAAACTTGTGGTTCCTTCAATAATGCCTAGTCGTCCAGACCCCAAAGCATCCCCACACCTCACACTACCTTCGCAATGGTTTGACTGAGGGTATTACATTCTATCTATGTCTATATCAGACATAATAGGCACCATGCCTAAAAAGTTTCACTTTAGTCCCATCTGTCCATAACCATCATTCAATATTTTCGTAGTCCTTCTGGTAGGTAAGAGACAAACATTTAACACTAGAATCCCTGAAGCCTATGAAAAAACTTGTAATCCTGGGCCACCTTAAATACCTTTGCACCTCTCTATTAGCCTCTTTTGTTTTGCAAATGTGTGGATCAGCACAAAAAGCAAGCATCCTGCTAACCCATCCCCCCCACCGTCACAGCTCAACTCTGGCAAAATGTTCTCCCAGCTCAAATCTGTTTATATCGATGTGAGGTGACTGGAGTTGTACAGGGTAAATAATAAATTGTTATTTGAAACACATGCATTTCATGTGTGTTTCATGTCTGCAACGATCTGGGTAAAAGTACAGTAGGATGACAGAAAATGTGAGGCAAGAAATGTTGAACACATACCTAAAACAGAAAATTTTTCATGTTATAGTACTAATGGGGAGGGTTAGGTCAGGAAGGACATCCAGTGTAAATTTTGCCAAATCGAAAAAGTACTAATGACAAAACACTTTCTTAAAAGATACACGTATAACAAAACAAGAGCGGTTCTATTCAAGACTATAACTGAAGAAAAAGAAATTGGCTTAGGGTACGACACTGACACGACCGCTTGGGTGGTGCAACAGTAAGAACTTGTGACTCATAATCAAGAGGTTGCTGGTTCAATTCCATTCGCTTCCAAGAATTACCGTTTTCTGTAGTGAGCTGCCCTAATTGTTACTATTATAGAAGAAAAACATACATTTGATCTGAGTCTGTAACAGCCGGTGTAATTTTATGGTACTTGTAATGGTTAACTTTTTTTTATTTTATTATTATTCAGTCTTTTTCTCTCAGTCGCGCTCCCCCCGATCTAACACTACTGTTTTCAGATAAATCATGCTATAACAGAGGTGAACTCGGATGAAGGTGAGGGTTCTACATCTGAGAAAGAGAACAGAAGGCTTCCCCGCAAGGAACATCAAGTCACACATAAGAACAACGTAGCTGTTTTTTTTTTTTTTTTTAAATTCTGTCTTTTTCTCTCAGTCACGTTCACACTCCCCCCGATCTCACACTGCTGTTTTCAAATAAAGATGTGCTATAACAGAGGTGAACTCAGATGAGGATGAGGGTTGTATTTTGGAGAAACAGAACAGAATCCCTCCCCACAAGAAGCATCCATTCACACATAAGAACAATGCAGCTGCACCAGGCATAAAGGCGAATGATGGCACTGTTTGGATGCAGCAAGAGGTTGGCCGTCATCCTGCCAGACTCATGTCCTTCAACAAAAAAGAAGGGCTTACAGAGCTTGGTATCGTGCAAAGATCTGTTTGTGATTATGTTTTTGATGGTCTTTATTTAAAAAGCATTTTTATGTTACTTATATAAAAGCCAGATCAAATGTTATTTACCTTGGTTTATGTACTTATCTTCCTACAGTGTAAAGTCACAAGTAGACTACAGAGCTTCCTGTGTTTGATCAACATGGGCATACTGACAAAGTATAAGTGCAATGCCACTCCTTATTCAGGAAAAGATTCCAGTCGTCTCACAGGCAAAATACTTTCCAAGACTAAGGTCATAAAGCTTAAGGGGCCATTTCTGGACAAAAGAAGAACCATAACAACAGTTAAGTAAAGTGCAACAGAAGCTTCCACCTGCAGCTCAAGTCATTCGCGTACTGAAGAAGCATTGCACATGTACTTTGTCAGCATGCCTGTGTCGATCAAATACAGGAAGCTCTACAGTCTACTTGTAACTTTTCACTGTAGGAAGATAATTACATAAATCAAGGTAAATAGGTAAATAACATTCGATCTAGCTTTTATATAAGTAACATAAAAATGTTTTTTTATATAAAGACCATC
>NC_053168.1:56425700-56488200 GCF_016835505.1 Polypterus senegalus | reverse complement strand
ATGGGCCCATCTTCAAGAAATTTGGTACGCTGGTTCCCAATGCTAACTGAATCCTACTTACATACATATACACGTCCAAAGCCTGCAGCTCGGTCATCGTTTGAGGCGGCGTTGGGTCCCCCATCCCAACGCCTCCCACATTGTTGGCTGCCTGCCTATATAAAGCCATCTGTCGCTCCGGTCTCTACATTCCCTTCCTTGCTTCACCACGGGATTCACGTCTCCCTGCTGATAACTACAGCCTTTTTATTTAATCCACGGCTTCTCTGCTGTTTTATTAATCGTTTATTACGATTATAGTTATTGTTTAGGTATTTTAAACTTACTTTACATTGTTCAGGTACTCATTTCCTTTATTATTCCAGCCGTACCCCCATTAACATGTCTAGCGAGGTGATCACCATCGATCAAAGAACTGTCACTTACCGAGTGGTTTTCATGCCCGGAGATGGCACCTACCTTTTCCATTCTCTGTGTTACATATTGCAACGCCATATCAGGCACACTCTTGATATTCGGAGGAACATTGTGCCTTATGTATTGAATGAATGGGACAGGTTGAAGGTGTGGACTGATGATGGTACAGGAGATAATTATACTACACAGGAGCACTATAAGAGTGAAATGCTTAAGCCCTTCACCTATGGTTCTGCATGTGAGTTGATGGCTGTCGCTGAATTGTTCGGTTATCGCTTTCAAGTGTACAGAAATGGCCAAATATTTTACACCTTTCAACAACTGCCAGTGCCTCTAAAACATCTTAGATTCACAGGTGACGATTTCAGTAGTGGACACTTTGATGTTTATGAATGTTTAAACTCTCAAAAGCTGGATGTGAAGTTATCGATGAAACCGGTTGTATGCTTACAACGCTTGACAGATGCCGAATGTCACTTCAACACAAGTCCTGCAAACACTGTCGTAATTGAAACAAACCATGAAACTCAAACCGATTATAACAGCAGCAATCCAAGCTGTGAGATTTGAAACAAGATTACTGTTCACATGGCCAACTGTATGTTGCAAGCTCAAGAGTAAGCTCAGAGCACAGCTTGGTCATATTAGAACCGGAGGGCCGGACTCACAATGTGGTATACAAAGAGATCCTTAACAAATAATTATTGGTATATTTTCCCTCAGTTTAAAAAGGTTTAATTTTCTTCTTAATAAAAATTTTAAGGCAGTACTTTGCCGCTGCGAAGCGTGGGTATTTTGCTAGTATCTATACTAATAAAAGGCAAAGCCCTCACTCACTCACTCACTCACTGACTCATCACTAATTCTCCAACTTCCCGTGTGGGTGGAAGGCTGAAATTTGGCAGGTTCTTTCCTTACAGCTTCCTTACAAAAGTTGGGCAGGTTTCATTTCAAATTCTACACGTAATGGTCATAACTGGAAGCTGTTTTTCTCCATTTACTGTAATGGAGATGAGCTTGAATGCCGTGGGGGCGGAGTTTCGTGTGACATCATCACGCCTCACACGTAATCACGCAGTACATAGAAAATCAGGAAGACCTCCAAAAAGCGCTGAAGAAAACATGCATTATATAATTGAGAAGGCAGCTAAACAATAAGAAGCGGCGAAAGTGACATATACAACCATATTGATGAGTTCTGCTACTGAAACAAAGCACGATGTAAACCTACACTTTAAATTAAGTTAATAGACAGGCGGCCGCTGGCGCTTGTAATTTAGTGCCAGCCCATATAAGGCCGTCCGTCAGCGGCAATCCAATAGTAAACTCCCACTAAATATTCACGGGTTAAGGACTGTGCTTATGCAGAGGAAGATGAGATGGTCAGGGTGGTGTTTGGCACAAACTCAGCGAAACTGTGAGAGAAAGTTTTAAGTGCCAGGACTAAGGTAACATTAAATACAGCCATGGACATAGCACGAGATGGCACCAGCACAACTGGGGAACTTCGATGCATGTACACCGAGCGGCTCACGTGAACTGACGAGTGCACAGATAAAAGCAACAGTTCCAAAGAGCTGAACAAAACCGAATTACACAATTGAAAAGGCAGCAAAAATATGAAGCGCCTGATACATACAAGCATATTCATAAATGCAGCTACTGTGGAAACAAAGCACACGGTGGAAAAAGTCAATGTCCCGCTAAAGGAAGACAGTGTAAAAAACCCGTGCATGCAGTGTGTCAGGTCTCAGATAAAGAAGAAGACGAGCTGTTTATTGATGCAGTAAGAAACGAATCGATGAATGAAACCTGTCATCTTTACAACGATTGACAAACACGGAATGTAACTTGAACACAACACATCCTACAAATACGAACCTGATTGAAAGAAATAATGATAATCAAATCATTGATGACAGCAACACTCAGTAACACTCACAAAACAAATACTGTATATTGACAGTCATGTTACGTTATTTTTAAAATGTTCCCTTTTCTTTTCTAGCTTTTTAACACACTACTTCTCGCTGCGATACGCTGGTATATATATATATATGTATATATATATCCCGATCTACATACTCGAATAATGGATACTTTATTCGCCATCAATGATTGTTTTGGTAAAGCCATACTCAGTGTATTCATTAGATGAACGCTAAAAAGTAAGAGCGAGGGAGGATGACTTATTGAGGCATGCAGGCTGTAGTGCGCGTCAACTCTATCTGAATTGCGATCACATTTGAAAAATATATCTTTTCAAGTTCTATTTAGTCCATATGTGTCAAACTCAAGGGCCGGGCCACATCCGCCCGGCGTAATTATATCCGCCCGAGATCATTTTATATACTGTATTATTGTTATTAATGGCCCGGTATATGAAGCGCTGGTAACACAATAAACTACAGATCCCATAATGCAGCGCTTCAGCTGCCTTGCCAACACTTACCGCGTTAATCAAGTCTAGCTTATGATGCTGCAAGTTATTGCGAAGCTAGCTCACACGATGCTGAAGAGAAAAGTTGATTCTGAAAATAGAGCCTTTAATAACCGATGGGAGGCTGAGTATATGTTTACTGAACCCGTGTGTCTCATTTGTGGAGCTAATGTGGCTGTAATTACAGAATTTAATCTAAGACGGCACTATGAGACAAAACATCAGGGAGTTCTGTGTTGTGGAGATTCTCAGGATGGATTGCAGGTGCTCATCAGTGAGGCTGAAAGACCTGAATGCAATGCAGAAGATACAGAAAGCAGAAGAATTAAATAAGAATCTGACACTTCAGCGGACGCTTTTACCCGTGCACAATCACAAAGTGATTTCAAGTGAAGTTGCTTTTATGGGAGACACAAATGCACCAGTGCAACTTTCCCTGTTGCCAAGTAATGTTAAACCAAGTCGTCACTACGGTGTTCCCAAATCGCACTTTGCTGATAAACCGGCGCACTGAGTTTGCACGGCGCTTTGGTGACTTTGAAGAACAAAAAAAGTCCGTCTACATGCGGCTCGAACCTTGTGCATGTTTGGTAGCACATATCTGTGTGAGAAGCTCTTCTCAGTGATAAAGACTAACAAAACAGCACACAGGAGTCGCCTCACTGATGAGCACCTGCAATCCATCCTGAGAATCTCCACAACACAGAACCTCACACCAAACATAAACGAACCTGTTGCCAAAAAAAGATGCCAGGCGTCCAGCTCTAAAATGACATATGAGCAAAGACAACTTAATGATTTGATTTGTTATTGCTGAAAGGAACACATTTTATTTATATTTCCAGGTTTTGTTATGCAGCATGTTCATATTTGAATTTGTATAATTTTGAAAGGATATATTTTTATGGAGAGCAAAATCTTTTGGGATATTTAAAATCTAAGTTTATTTTTTATATAAATTTACATAAGAGTAAAGAAATTTGAATGTTTGTTCTTTTAAGTTATTTAAGGTTTGAGTTGATTTATTCACAAATAATATTCCTGTCTGTTTTTACCATTCCTACCAAAGATATTTCTGTCGACTAAATAAAAATTCCTTCTATTTAAAATTTAAATAGAACTTGAACAAATACGATAGTTCATAATATCCATGCAGACTTGCACGTAAGAGCGGGAGTTATCCGTTTTAACAAGCAGCGTATTGCACTGATACGAAATAGCTGTGTGTGTATATATGTAGATATGTATGTATATGTATATATATGTTTATATATGTGTGTGTGTATGTATATATATATATATATATATATGTATATATATATGTTTATGTGTGTGTGTGTGTAAATATATATATATATATATATATGACAGCAACACTCATCACTCACAACAGTGACAAAACAATTACATTGACAATCATGTTACGTTATTTTCAAAATGTTTCCTTTTCTTTTTCATTGCTTCTTGAACACACTACTTCTCGCTGTGAAGCTGGTATTTTGCTATATATATATATATATATATATATATATATATATATATATATATATATATATATATATTATATATATATACACACACACACATACACATATATAAACTGCTCAAAAAAATTAAAGGAACACTTTGAAAACACATCAGATCTCAATGGGAAAAAGAAATCCTCCTGGATATCTATACTGATATAGACTGGGTAATGTGTTAGGAACGAAAGGATGCCACATCGTTTGATGGAAATGAAAATGATCAACCTACAGAGCCCTGAATTCAAAGATGCCCCAAAAATCAGAGTGAAAAATTATGTGGCAGGCTAGTCCATTTTGCCAAAATTTAATTGCAGCAACTCAAAATTGTACGCAGCACTTTGTATGGCCCCTGTGTTCTTGTATACATGCCTGACAACATCGGTGCATGCTTCTAATGAGATGACAGATGGTGTTGTGGGGATCTCCTCCCAGATCTGGACCAGGGCATCACTGAGCTCCTGGACAGTCTGAGGTGCAACCTGGTGGCATTGGATGGACCAAAACATAATGTCCCAGAGGTGTTCTATTGGATTTAGGTCAGGAAAGTGTGGTGGCCAGTCAATGGTATCAATTCCTTCATCCTCCAGGAACTGCCTGCATACTCTCACCACATGAGGCCAGGAATTGTCGTGCACCAGGAGCCACTGTACCAGCATAGGGTCTGACAATGGGTCCAAGGATTTCATCCTGATACCTAATGGCAGCCAAGGTGCCTTTGTCAAGCCTGTAGCGGTCTGTGTGACCTCCATGGATATGCCTCCCCAGACAATCATTAACCCACCACCAAACTGCTCATGCTGAATGATGTTACAGGCAGCATAATGTTCTCCATGGCTTCTCCAGACCCTTTCACTTCTGTCACATGCTCAGGGTGAACCTGCTCTCATCTGTACAAAGCACAGGGCCCCAGTGGTGCATCTGCCAATTCTGGTATTCTATGGCTAATGCCAATCGAGCTGCATGCTGCTGGGCAGTGAGCTCAGGGCCCATTAGAGGACATGGGGCCCTTGGGTCACCCTCATGAAGTCTTTCTGGTTGTTTGGTCAGAGACATTCACACCAGTGGCCTGCTGGAGGTCATTTTGTAGGGCTCTGGCAGTGCTCATCCTGTTCCTCCTGCCCAAAGGAGCAGATACTGGTCCTGCTGATGGGTTATGGACCTTCTATGGCCCTCTCCAGCTCTCCTAGAGTAACTGCTTGTCTCCTAGAATCTCCTCCATGCCCTTGAGACTGTGCAGGAGACACAGCAAACCTTCTGGCAATGACACGTATTGATGTGCCATCCTGGAGAAGTTGGACTACCTGTGCAACCTCTGTAGGGTCCAGGTATCGCCTCATGCTACCAGTAGTGACACTGACTGTAGCCAAATGCAAAACTAGTGAAGAAACAGTCAGAAAAGATGAGGAGGGAAAATGTCAGTGGCCTCCACCTGTTAAACCATTCCTGTTTTGGGGGTCATCTCATTGTTGCCCCTCTAGTGCATCTGTTGTTAATTTCATTAACACCACAGCAGCTGAAACTGATTAACAAACCCCTCTGCTACTTAACTGACCAGATTAATATCCCATAAGTTTCATTGACTTTATGCTATACTCTGATTAAAAAGTGTTCCTTTAATTTTTTGAGCAGTATATATATATATATATATATATATATATATATATATACACACATACATACATACATACATAAAATATCAATAATAACTCATAAACTTGCAATATTATTTAGGAAAATCACAACATTTTACTCACCAAAAATTCTGATTATTTCTAAACAAAATCCATCCTTCTCTCTTTCCTCAAAAACAGTTCAATTACTCTGTCGTACAGATTATGCATGTGCTTCAGTTCCATCAAAATGTCCCTTTCTATCGCATTCGAAGCTAATGCTGAAAGGCTGAACCCGCTCCTATGGTATTTCTGGCATAAGTTTGAATTCGCTTTTGGGCTGAAAATGACCGCTCGACAGAAGCAGTGTACACGGGAATGCTCAAATGCTCATTGGCCAAATATACCAATGTGAACAGCTGTCCCATGCTCTCATTCAGATTTTTCTGATAAAAAAAAGTCAAGGAGATCAGTGGGAGATTTTCCTACAAAATCATCCATTGCATACATTACAATCAGTTCTGTTTTTAGCCGAGACAGATCAAAAAGCGTTCCGTGGCTCTTGTGTTAAAACTGGAGAAGGCTGCATGCTTGAAATTTTTCTTGTATTCCCAAAACTTCTGGGGCTTGAGGAGTGGGACAAACATCAGGTTTTCGTGGTCTTGAAATCTGGTCTGTGTCTGGCAAATAATATCATCTAGAATCCTGCCATGGCGTTGGCCGTAGTGCGCGCAACGATCTTTCGCTCGGAGCATTTGTGGTGCATTCAGTGGCCTTGTAGAGTTCCTCATATCGGCTTCTATCCAATCAATGGGTCTGAATACGGTGACGTTGCCGTACGCCTGCTAGAGGGCCCTACTGACACCAACTCAAAATCTGATTGGTTGAAGCAACAGGTTAATCGACATTTATTCTGTGTTATAGTGCCTGCACAATGGATTGTGAAAGCCTCTCTGCCTGGCAACAAATGATGGCTGAAATGTGATTGATTAAAGGCTTTATTACGAAACTCAGTATAACTGCAGTCTATTACAGTATATGGACGAAAATACGTTCCAGTTGTGACCATTACGCGTAGAATTTCGAAATGAAACCTGCCCAACTTTTGTAAGTAAGCTGTAAGGAATGAGCCTGCCAAATTTCAGCCTTCTACCTACACGGGAAGTTGGAGAATTAGTGATGAGTGAGTCAGTCAGTCAGTCAGTGAGGGCTTTGCCTTTTATTAGTATAGATTTGGATTTCAGTCTTGACATATTATACAGTACACTTCATGTCAAAATTTTGTCATTAGTACTATAAGATGAAAAAAGTTTCTGTCTGAGGTACGTGTTCAACATTTCTTGCCTCACATTTCCTGTCATCCTATTGTACATTTACCCAGATCCTTGCAGACATGGAACACACATGAAATGCATGTGTTCTAAATAATAATATATTATTTACCCTATACAGCTTCAGTCACCTTAAAGCTGGGAGAACTTTATGCCCAAGTTGAGCTGCGGCAGTCGGGGGATGGGATAGCCGGCTGCTTGCTGCTTGTGCTGACCGACATATTTGCAAAACAAAACACTCTTATTGGAGAAGTGCGAAGGAATTGAAGATGGCCTTGGATTGCAAGATTTTTCATAGGCTTCAGGGATTCTAGTATTAATACTTTTTTTCTTTTCTTTCTGATTGTGGAGTCATGAACAGTGACCTTTACTGAAGCAAGAGAAGCATCTATCTGTTCAGTTTGTTTTTTATTTTATTTTTTTTAAAGTATGTTGATTCTTGCTGGAAAATTGTACACTGTGCCCTTAAAGTTATATAGCAAGCTGGCCACTTCTGGGAGGATTCACTACTTTTGTAAGCATTTTCCATTTCAATTTATGGCTCTAACAATGGTTCCAATGACATGCACACCCTCTTAAGATACTTTATGGCCTTTTCCAAACAAAGGGATATTAACTTTTTGGAGCGCTAGTGGAATTTCTTTTGACTTTGGCATTAGGTGCATGTTAAAACTTTGCGCTACCAATCTATATTCAAAATATGTGAGGCTGTGTTCAATCCCAATAAATTAAAAAAAAAACACATGCTATGTTCAATCAAGTGTTCTCTGTCAGATTTTGATCTAAAAATATTCTGTATCTAATCTTACAATAATAAAGGAACTCGGGTTTTGGCAAATTCTTTTACATTGCACTGTGCACCCAGGAAACTTTCTGCCAAAATATATAAATAAGTAAATGCATATTTAATCATATATTAATAGAAATCAGTTTAGTACATAAATTCAACAAGAAAATGTATAAATTTGAAAAATTAATATGAATTGGAACAGTGACATTAAAATTTAGCTATTGAATACTGCTTATCCTAACACAGAGTCACAAGAGGTGCAGTCTAATTGCACTGTGGGTTTTTAAATCCTGCTGCTGACAATGTGTGACCATGAGCAAGTCGCTTCATCTACCTGCACTCCAACTGGAAAAACAAAAATGTGTAACCAACTTAGTCTTAAATGTTGTATGTCACCTTGGATAAACACATCAGTAAAATAATAGGTAATAATAATACTAATGGCTTACGAGCATGATTAGCACACTTATTAATACTGTCATCATTGTAATGGTAACCAAATTGAATGCTGTTTTATTGTGTATTGTCATAGGTCAACCACAATAAAAGTCCTCAATTTTGCTATTCAGAGCTAGGTATCTGTGAGTGCTGCCATAGACTAGAATACGTACTTTTCGTACGTAAGTCTTTCCTATCAATTGTATCACTGCAAGTCTTCCCATGTTTTTACAAATGGATCAGTTGAATGCAAAAAATGTCACATTGTAATGGCCAGTGGCTGTTTCTTCATTATTATTTACTGAACATTTGCTTTAATTTTATTTAACTTACTAGGGGGCTTCAACCCCTGCTCGCCTACCCCTCCTTCCCCCTACACCATTGTGAAAAGGAGGGTTGAACGCACCCCAAGGAGACGTGCTCGCTCCTGCAAAACCCCTCTTAAACAGTGATACAATGGGAAACGAATAACAGTTGTTTTATTTACCTCCTCTTTGCTTGATCAGCTGCTGGATTGCTGCTGCTGCATTGCCACGTGATCTGCATTTCGTGCAGCACTTCAAAGAGCCTGTACAGTAGCTGTCATTTTGTCTCACTGCCTTGTCTCTCTTCTCCCCCAGACATCCTCAAACACTATTCGATCTCTTTTTGCTGTTTTGTTATTTCACCGAGTAATATTTTCTGTTTGTTTGCATTAATGCGATGTTTACTCTCATTTTTGTGAGACTTCTGAATTTTCCTACTTCTACTATCCCTAACTTGCTCTGCATGTGTACCACGGGACTTGTTTCCAAAGGTTGCAAGTATGACGTGATCTGACCATCTCGCGGGATGTTAAAGTGTCTCTCTGTCACTCTTCAAAAGATCATGTCTCGTCGCAGGAAAAAAAATCTTGTATTGTCACAAGAGTTTTTTTATAATAGACAGAAATAATAAATATACCTAGCATACAGTAGATTTAAATTAGAAGAAAGAAATTACAAACCGGATTCCAAAAAAGTTGGGACACTATACAAATCATGAATAAAAACTGAATGCAATGATGTGGAGGTGCCAACTTCTAATATTTTATTCAGAATAGAACATAAATCACGGAACAAAAGTTTAAACTGAGAAAATGTATCATTTTAAGGGAAAAATATGTTGATTCAGAATTTCATGGTGTGTCAACAAATCCCAAAAAAGTTGGGACAAGGCCATTTTCACCACTGTGTGGCATCTCCCCTTCTTCTTACAACACTCAACAGACGTCTGGGGACCGAGGAGACCAGTTTCTCAAGTTTAGAAATAGGAATGCTCTCCCATTTTTGTCTAATACAGGCCTCTAACTGTTCAATCGTCTTGGGCCTTCTTTGTCGCACCTTCCTCTTTATGATGCGCCAAATGTTCTCTATAGGTGAAAGATCTGGACTGCAGACTGGCCATTTCAGTACCCGGATCCTTCTCCTATGCAGCCATGATGTTGTGATTGATGCAGAATGTGGTCTGGCATTATCTTGTTGAAAAATGCAGGGTCTTCCCTGAAAGAGATGACGTCTGGATGGGAGCATATGTTGTTCTAGAACCTGAATATATTTTTTGCATTGATGGTGCCTTTCCAGACATGCAAGCTGCCCATGTCACACGCACTCATGCAACCCCAAACCATCAGAGATGCAGGCATCTGAACTGAGCGTTGATAACAACTTGGGTTGTCCTTGTCCTCTTTGGTCCGGATGACATGGCGTCCCAGATTTCCAAAAAGAACTTCGTATCGTGACTCGTCTGACCACAGAACAGTCTTCCATTTTGCCACACTCCATTTTAAATGATCCCTGGCCCAGTGACAACGCCTGAGCTTGTGGATCTTGCTTAGAAATAGCTTCTTCTTTGCACTGTAGAGTTTCAGCTGGCAACGGCGGATGGCACGGTGGATTGTGTTCACTGACAATGGTTTCTGGAAGTATTCCTGAGCCCATTCTGTGATTTCCTTTACAGTAGCATTCCTGTTTGTGGTGCAGTGTCGTTTAAGGGCCCGGAGATCACGGGCATCCAGTATGGTTTTACGGCCTTGACCCTTACGCACAGAGATTGTTCCAGATTCTCTGAATCTTCGGATGATGTTATGCACAGTTGATGATGATAGATGCAAAGTCTTTGCAATTTTTCGCTGAGTAACACCTTTCTGATATTGCTCCACTATCTTTCTGCGCAACATTGTGGGAATTGGTGATCCTCTACCCATCTTGGCTTCTGAGAGACACTGCCACTCTGAGAAGCACTTTTTATACCCAATCATGTTGCCAATTGACCTAATTAGTGTTTATTGGTCTTCCAGCTCTTCGTTATGCTCAAATTAACTTTTTCCAGCCTCTTATTGTTACTTGTCCCAGCTTTTTTGGGATTTGTTGACACAGTGAAATTTTGAATCAACATATTTTTCCTTTAAAATGATACATTTACTCGGATTAAACGTTTGATCTGTCATCTACGTTCTATTACAAATAAAATATTGACATTTGCCATCTCCACATCATTGCATTCAGTTTTTATTCACAATTTGTTTAGTGTCCCAACTTTTTTGGAATCCGGTTTGTATAAAGTAAACAAAAGATACAGAAGGAAACTGTAGGGTACAGTACATGAAGATTAGTACCACAATTAGTGAGACACATGTGATGAAACTTGACAGTTTAATAAAAACCACATATGACTGACACCTGATAGAGTTAGTGTAACTGCTCAATAAGGAGTGGAGCAGAAACTGTGATCTTATAGTAAATGTGACAGAGAGGGTTGGTAGGTTTAAGATGAAAACTACACTTAAAGTATTCCTGGAACCCAATTTTATGGAGACTACAAGAAATGTAAAATTTACTAATTATAACACCTCTCCCTCTCCAATCCCTAACATATCAAAACATGTTTTAACTTGCTGATACTAACTCTGATGCTCAAAAATAACAATAATTAAATCGTGTTATGATTATATTTTTTGTTAGAAAACATTTTATGTCTACAGACAAAAACTACAATCATTTATGTTATTAAAATGGGTTTCTAAAGAAATAATAGCTTTGATAATAATATTTCAGCAATCCTTGTAATCTGAGGAATACATCCTCAAAAGAAGTTAGGAATAAATATGCATTTAACTAGTTTGGGCAATTGAACATAGTAATTAGTGTAATTAATCCATTTTGTAAAGGAAATGGCATACAAATGACTACTTAAACCAACCACATAGTTTTTCTTTTACCATTGCATCTATTTTCTGTATAGGTTTGTGAAGAGCTGGAACCAATTTCAGGAGCACTTGGCGTAAAGCCGGAACCAATCCTGGATACTAGTCTGCAAGGCATGTTCACGTAAACCCCCACTTTCACACATCCTGAGGTAATTTATATTTGCTGGTCAAACTAACATACAAATTTTTAAGACTAGGGAGAAGAGTTAAATACCCATATACAACTAAAGCACAAATAGGAAACAAAACTGCATACACGAAGAGAATGTGAATTGTGTGCATCTGTAAGAAAGCAGCGATCACTTACTATCAGTGTCAAAACAGGATAGAGTTTATCTTTTCATCAATATATAAAGACCTAGTCATATAAATAAAGGGTCTAGTTGTGTGAATTAAAGGCACTACTGAGTGTAGCCTAAATGACTACAGTTATGATGCCTTTGTACTGCATCTATCATAAACAAAATATCTGCAAGTTAAGCCAGCTTCTTGTGTAACACGCCTTTGGGTTTGTACCAGTTTGCATAGTGTTGGTATGGCTTCAGGACAGTCTTAAGGATTATCAAGCACGCATGTGCAGATAATCTTGATTGATTACAACTACACTGCAAATAAATTATATAAATTTAGAGCTGGACCATATTCATTACACTTTTATTAATTAACTTAACTGCATAACAAGGAATATTCAGTAACTTCGAAATTTTCTTGAATCCATTCATCGACTGGTAATTTTTATTAACCTTGTCATTTAGTTACTTCGGGTGTTCTTTTATGTCTTTATGCACTAGTTTATGCCAGTTTATGTATTTAGAATCACTTTCAAACAAATTGCTTGCAAATACTGTAGGTGATCTCCATTTAATAAATTATGTGACCACTAAAACCAAGTGGCTGCAGCAGTGGCGATCTAGATGTGTCTTAATAACTGAAATACAATAAGACCAATGTGTATAGAATTGTTTTCAATATGACATCAACACAGTCTTCTTCAACTGATCACAGTCAAAAAAGACTAATAAAATACATTGTGTTAACATATTTAAAACAATAAAACAAGAAAATGTCCAAGGTTAGTGAAGATATTTTATAAGCACTTTAGGTTTTTATACCAATTATCCTTCTTAAACTTTTGAAAAACTGATTGAAATGGATGTTGATCAGTCCATTTGAGGTACTGGCAATTTTCATTTCATCTCGATAAGAAGTTATTAGTAAAGCTGAAGGACAACATTTAAAGTATTAGTCCCTTAGTCTGAAAACAGATAATTTAATCCTTGCTCTTTCACTCACTGTACTCAAATAACTGCATTTCACATGTGCATACTGTACAAATGCTCATACAGTGGAACCTCGGTTCATGACCATAATTCATTCCAACACTTTGGTCGTAAACCGAAGCAATTTCCCCCATAGGATTGTATGGAAATATAATTAACCCGTTCCAGACCATACGAACTGTATGTATATATATTTTTTAAGTTTTTAGGCACAAATATAGTTACTTAATACCATAGAATGCACAACGTAATCTATACTAATAAAAGGCAAAGCCCTCACTCACTCACTCACTCATTCACTCACTGACTCATCATTAATTCTCCAACTTCCCGAGTGGGTGGAAGGCTGAAATTTGGCAGGTTCATTCCTTACAGCTTCCTTACAAAAGTTGGGCAGGTTTTATATCGAAATTCTACGCGTAATGGTCATAACTGGAAGCTGTTTTCTCCATTTACTGTAATGGAGATGAGCTTGAACGCCGTGGGGCGGAGTTTCGGTGACATCATCACGCCTCCTACGTAATCACGCAGTACATAGAAAACCAGGAAGACCTCAAAAAAGCGCGGAAGAAAACATGCATTATATAATTGAGAAGGCAGCGAAACAATAAGAAGCGAGCGAGTGACATATACAACCATGTTTTGAGTTCTGCTACTTCGGAAACAAAGCATGATGTAAACCTACACTTTAAATTAAGTTCATAGACAGGCTGCTGCTGGCGTTTGTAATTTAGTGCCTGCCCATATAAGGCCGTCCGTCAGCGGCAATCCAATAGCAAACTCCCACTAAATATTCACAGGTGAAGGACTGTGTTTATGGAGAGGAAGATGAGATGGTCAGGGTGGTGTTTGACACAAACTCAGCGAAACTGCGAGAGAAAGTTTTAAGTGCCAGGACTAAGTTAACATTAAATACAGCCACGGACATAGCACGAGATGGCACCAGCACAGCTGGGAACCTTCGATGCATGTACACCGAAAGCGGCTCACGGAACTGGACGCAGTGCACAGATAAAAGACACCAGTTCCAAAGAGCGCTGAACAAAAACCGAATTACACAATTGAAAAGGCAGCAAAAAATATGAAGCGTCTGATAAGCATATTCATAAATCCAGCTACTGCGGAAACAAAGCACACGGTGGAAAAAGTCAATGTCCCGCTAAAGGAAGACAGTGTAAAAAAACCCGTGCATACAGTGTGTCAGGTCTCAGATAAAGAAGACGACGAGCTGTTTATTGATGCAGTAAGAAACGAATCGATGAAAGAAACCTGTCATCTTTACAACGATTGACAAACACGGAATGTAACTTGAACACAACACATCCTACAAATACGAGCCTGATTGAAAGAAATAATGATAATCAAATCCTTGATGACAGCAACACTCAGTAACACTCACAAAACAAATACTGTATATTGACAGTCATGTTATGTTATTTTTAAAATGTTCCCTTTTCTTTTTCTAGCTTTTTTAACACACTACTTCTCCGCTGCGATACGCGGGTATATATATATGTATATATATATCCCGATCTACATACTCGAATAATGGATACTTTATTCGCCATCAATGATTGTTTTGGTAAAGCCATACTCAGTGTATTCATTAGATGAACGGTAAAAAAGTAAGAGCGAGGGGAGGATGCAGGCTGTAGTGCGTCAACTCTATCTGAATTGCGCGATCACATTTCAAAAAATATATCTTTTCAAGTTCTATTTAGTCCATATTTGTCAAACTCAAGGGCCACGGGCCACATCCGGCCCGGCGTGTAATTATATCCAGCCCGCAAGATCATTTTATATACTGTATTATTGTTATTAATGGCCCAGGTATATGAAGCGCTGGTAACACAATAAACTACAGATTCCATAATGCAGCGCTTCAGCTGCCTTGCCGAACACTTACCGCGTTAATCAAGTCTAGCTTATGATGCTGCAAGTTATTGAAGCTAGCTCACACGATGCTGGAGAGAAAAGTTGATTCTGAAAATAGAGCCTTTAAAAAGCGATGGGAGGCTGAGTGTGGCTGTAATTACAGAATTTAATCTAAGACGGCACTATGAGACAAAACATCAGGGTAACCTAAATGCAATGCAGAAGATACAGAAAGCAGAATAATTAAATAAGAATCTGACACTTCAGCGGACGTTTTTACCCGTGCACAATCACAAAGTGATTTCAAGTGAAGCTGCTTTTATGGGAGACACAAATGCACCAGTGCACCTTGCCCCACGTTCCCTGTTGCCAAGTAATGTTAAACCAAGTCGTCACTACTGTGTTCCCAAATACGCACTTTGCTGATAAACTGAGCGCACTGAGTTTGCACGGCGCTTTGGTGACTTTGAAGAACAAAAAAAGTCCGTCTACATGCGGCTCGAACCTTGTGCATGTTTGGTAGCACATATCTGTGTGAGAAGCTCTTCTCAGTGATAAAGACTAACAAAACAGCACACAGGAGTCGCCTCACTGATGAGCACCTGCAATCCATCCTGAGAATCTCCACAACACAGAACCTCACACCAAACATAAACGAATTTGTTGCCAAAAAAAGATGCCAGGCGTGCAGCTCTAAAATGACATATGAGCAAAGACAACTGAATGATTTGATTTGTTATTGCTGAAAGGAACACATTTTATTTATATTTCCAGGTTTTGTTATGCAGCATGTTCATATTTGAATTTGTATAATTTTGACAGGATATATTTTTATGGAGAGCAAAATCTTTTGGGATATTTAAAATCTAAGTTTATTTTTATATAAAATTACATAAGAGTAAAGAAATTTGAATGTTTGTTCTTTTAATGTTTACTTTATTTCTAACTTGTATAATTTAGACATGATATATTTTTATGGAGAGCAAAATATTATAAGTTGTTTAAGGTTTGAGTTGATTTATTCAGGAATACAGTCAACCCTCGTTTATTGCGGTTAATCCGTTCCAGACTCTGCCGCGATAAATGAATTTCCGCGAAGTAGAAACCATATGTTTGTATGGTTATTTTTATATAGTTTAAGCCCTTATAAACTCTCCCACACTGTTAACATTATTAGAGCCCTCTAGACATGAAATAACACCCTTTAGTCAAACGTTTAAACTGTGCTTCATTACAAGACAGAGATGGCAGTTCTTTCTCACAATTAAAAGAATGCAAACATATCTTATCTTCAAAGGAGCACAATCAAAAAATCAATACGTACTTTTAAGTATACAGAAGCACCACGATAAAGCGGTATTTTGTAGAGGAGCGTCCTATCTTCTAGGCAAACAGCTACTGTGTAAACTGCCCCCTCTGCTCACACCCCCTCCGTCAGGCAGAGAGAGTGAGAGAGACAGAGAGAAGCAAACAAAACAAGCGCCATGCGGGAAGCATATCTTTTAGCATTGAGGAGTTTTAGTTAATATGTTATACATGCTCTGATTGGGTAGCTTCTAAGCCATCCGCCAATAACGTCCCTTGTATGAAATCAACAGGGCAAACAAACTGAGGAAGCGTGTAGCATAAATTAAAAGACCCATTGTCCGCAGAAAGCGAACCAGCTTAAAAATCCGTGATATATATTTAGATGTGCTTACATTTAAAATCCGCGATAGAGTGAAGCCGCGAAAGTCGAAGCGCGATATAGCGAGGGATTACTGTAATATTCCTGTCTGTTTTTACCATTCCTACCAAAGACATTTCTGTCGACTAAATAAAAATTCCTTCTATTTAAAATTTAAATAGAACTTGAACAAATACGATAGTTCATAATATCCACGCAGACTTGCACGTAAGAGCGGGAGTTATCCATTTTAACAAGCAGCGTATTGCACTGATACGAAATAGCTGTGTGTGTATATATGTAGATATGTATGTATATGTATATATATGTTTATATATGTGTGTGTGTATGCATATATATATATATGTATTTGTGTGTATATATGTGTGTGTGTGTATGTATGTATGTGTGTATGTATATGTATGTGTATATATGTAGATATATATATGTATGTATATATGTGTATATATATATATATATATGTGTATATGTATATATATATATATGACAACAACACTCATCACTCACAACAGTGACAAAACAATTACATTGACAATCATGTTACGTTATTTTCAAAATGTTTCCTTTTCTTTTCATTGCTTCTTTAACACACTACTTCTCCGCCATGCGAAGCGCGGGTATTTTGCTAGTAGTAAACTAAATGTAAAAAAAAATTGAATAACACTGAGAAAACCTTGAACAACAGAGAAAACTAACAATGCAATAGTTCGCGCAATAGCGCTACCAACCACTGGTTTGAAGCACAGGGAAAAAATGAACATTTGAAAAAATCTGTAATTTAATAAATCACCAAAAAAGTAACATTGCAACAATGCACACTACGAAATGATTGCTGTAAACAGAAGTGAAAACAAAATCAAGTCCAGTGCATTCTTTAACTGCCTTCCTACCTTATGTGTCCATCTCTCTCTCTCGCGCTGCCTCTGTCTGTGTGTGTCTCTCTCTCTCTAGCGCTGCCTGTGTGTGTGTGTCTCGCCTCTCTCTCGCGCTGCCTGTGTGTGTGTGTCTCTCTCTCGCGCTGCCTGTGTGTGTGTATGTGTGTCTCTCTCCCACGCTGCCTATGTGTGTGTGTCTCTCTCTCTCTCGTGTGTGTGTCACGCTCTCTTGCTCTCTCTCTCTTGCTCGCTGCACAGGAAATGCACAGGGAGAGACTGAACACGTACAAACCAAAAGGGAAACTGGCTTATTCGTATACCGAGTGTGTGGTCGTGAACTGAGGCAAAAGTTTGGGAAACTTTTTGGTCGTAAACCAATTTGTACGTGTACTGAGATGTTCGTGATCCGAGGTTCCACTGTATTTGCTGTTGTCTCTTTTCAACTATGACGAGTGTGCATACTAGGAGAAGTTAACTGAACTGGTCAAACAGTGCAGCCTAAACAATCGATGATTATAGAAAATGAACAAAACAAAATGATGTGTGGTGGTAAGATGGTAAAAGATTAGGCCTGACTGTAGGGGTAATGGACAATATCTAGCTTCTAGGAACCACTGCTTCTAACACTTCAACAAAGGATGTCAACATTGCTGTTATGGTCCAGAAACCTCAACAGAATCTTTTTTTTTTCTCCAGTGAGGCAGTTAAATAAACTATGAAAGTCATAAACAGGACACCAAACTTCCTAAGAATTACTTCTTGACTTCTAAACTGAAGACCCGGCTGTCCCCTTCATTTTTTAGTCAAGAGTCATGTTTTCAATTCAAAAAGTAATTCCTATGAGACTTTAAGTTTCCTCTTTATGATGTTCACTGTTAATTTTGTATGTAACTAGCAATTTTTTAGCAAAAAAGCATGTGCTTTGCAAGTTTTGAGCATATAACTAGATAAGTAACATATGGATTATGAGATATAAGTAACATGAAACTTTTTTTTCCCCCATCATTATTTGCCCTTATACAAATTGGTCAGTACAAAGTACATAAGGTAAGCAAAATATAAAAAAAATATTATTTTTTGGGTGGATCATTTCTTTAACATATTTTTTTAAATTAAAAGTGATGTTGACATTCCAATCCAACTTAGTTTGCTGAGAGCAACAGTGCACATAAGACTTAACCGAACAGTTTGCATTATTTTAGTTAATTTTAAGCCAAAAAGCAACCAATCAGGTGACATGTCACTCCAGTTCATTGGCGTAATTTGCAAAAGAAGCCACATAAAGCTAAATGTCTTTAAAATGACCATCACCATCTTTGATATACATTTAGAATTTCAATTTCAGTCACTTTTTTACCATTATTTGTGGGCTAAAAAATCAATTCAAACCTTCTTCATCTTTGGGAGAAGTACAGACCAGATCCCGACAAATTTTCTTTTCCATCTCTACTTCTGCTTCAAAGAAAGAATTTACGAACTCTTCTGGTGCATCTATATTAACACAAAAAATGAAATATAAAATATTAATTTATACGTTTTTCTTTTTGTCAAGAAACTCTATTGTCACTTGTTTATAAATGAAAATCAACACAACAACTAATAGCTTACCAACTGTTATTTTAGTCTATGCATGTAGGCCAACTCTCTTTTCACACTTTCCAATACCTTAACTACCCCTTTTAAGCACCCCTTTAGAGCAAAATGTTTTGTTTTCATTTGTTTATATCTACTTTGATTTTCCTGAAGTTTAGAGTTGGCGGAAAAGGTAAGCGTGGCGATCAGTGAAGATTTATCTACTGGTTCTTTAGGCAGAACTTAAATGGTATAAGCTACAAAGAACTTAATAGGTCAAAAATAAGTAAGAATGGTCTGATGTAGATTTAAGTTTGTTAAGTTTGTTTATTGTGTTTAATTTTTACTGTTACTAGGGGCTTCGCCCCCTGCTCACTTCGCTCACCAATCCCCGTGTTTGGTTTTCCGAATACACACTTTTAAGATTTTTTTTTTTTTCTTTGAATTGTTGATGTTTCATCAGTTTCACTTTTATTTCAGAACTTCTGTAAAAACAATATTTTGAATCTTTCGAGTCCTTTCTTAACCCCTTTAAACAGGGCCCTGAGGCTAAAAACAACATTGTTGCCCAGGTCCCTGAGGTTAAAGTGTTTGCTTCTTGTTTTTCTATTGTCCACCCCACTCCTTACCCTTATCTTAAACCCTTTAAACAGGGCCCTGAGGCTACAAACAACATTGTTGCCCATAATTACTTTGTACCATAATTCAGGATAGGTTTCTCTGTTTGGAATTTCAGCACAGACAAAACAATCTACATCATCAGCAGTTAATAATTTTCTTTGCAAAGTAACCAATAAATGCATGCAAGGTAAACTTCAAAGCCTTACAATATTTACATACTTCTGACATATCACCTATGTGCATATATTCGATCTCTATTCGCTGTTTAGTTATTTCTCCGAGTAATAATTTCCCTTTTTTTGCACTAATGCGATGTTTACTTTCTTTGTTTTGACACTGTCATTTTTTTCTGCTTTCAATATCTCTAACTTGCTCTGCATGTGTTTGGTCCCCTTGTTTTTTAACCTCTTTATGACGTTTTACTTTGTTTTCTACTTTGTCTTTTATTTCTGACCTCGCTTTGTCCTACTTTTTTTTCAATGACACTTGGTTCGTGGTGATTATTTTCCCTTTTTCAAGTAATAATTTCCGTTTGCGCTACTGCGATCTTTACTCTCTTTTTTTTTATACTTTCTAATTTTCCTACTTTCATATCTTTAACTTTCTTCACATGTGTATTGCACTGTTTTTTGAGCCTTTCTAATTCCACTGCTTTCATAATCTCTAACCTGCTCTGCATGTGTATAGCGTCGACGTCAGTGAACGTCTTTATGAAGTTCTACTTTGTCTTTTACTCTGTCTTTTAATTCTGAGCCCGATTGGACGTGCTTTGTTTCAATTCCATTTCTTCTACTTTCTCTATTTTCTGAATTTACACCAAGATTATTCTTTTTCTTTTTTGCTCTTTTTTCTCTCCAACGCTTTTCTCCGTGCTGCTTTCTTCTTCGCTTAGTCGTCAACGTTTATTTATAACGTATTGTCCTTATACGCTTTATATGCGGTGACAGCCCTGGAGCGGTGTGTGCTCGAAGCATTTACACAGCTGAGTGTTTTGCTGCCCGTGGTCTTATTTAATATTGGTTGTAAGTGGGGCATGTCTTGCAAGAATCTCATGTTCTATGTTATCGCGAGACTGTCCTAGGTCAATCTCTTGGCACAAAGTCTTATGTTTAAGGTCCCCATGAGACGCTGAGTTGCCAATCCCTTTTGTCTCGCGGTTCTTTTAAGTGTCTTCCTTGATCTTAACGTGAAGATCACATCTCGTCTCCCATCTTTCTCTCCCATGATTTTTTTTTTTTATCATAGAGAGATGTGTATACAAAATTCTATACATTTCAATAAAATTCTTGCATGTTTTCTCAGGACATTGACAATGAAACAATAGCAACAAAGACACACATATTATATACTATACATATTTGCAAGTATTTTTTTATCCGTTAAACAAGAATATAGATTTTCACAGACCTAATACTTATAGCTTGGCTACCATCACCCAATCCTAATGACCCTTAACTAACTTATGAGGGTGTGAAAATATATGTACTATGAATGGCAACACGAAAGAACTGGCATCTCAAGTGGGTTGGAGGGCGCTGCCAAAAGAAGCTCTCCCTAAATTGGGGAGTTTCCCCCTGACCTGGAAGTGCTTCCCACGGGCTATGCCCTGGTACTAGAAGTACACTGGGTCTCATATAAAAGGAGTCACGTCATATCAATTCAGGGAGTCAGAGTTGGGAGGTGTAGGACAAAGATCACTTGGAGGAGTGGAATGGGGGGAAGGAAGAGAAAGAAGCAGCAACTGTACTTAATGTGCTTAAAAATAAAAGGTATTTATTAAAATAATTTATTAATTCAAACTGGAATTTGTGATGGCGTGAAGGTAGCTCAGTGGTGTCATCTACAGTTCACAGTACATTTGACAGCAGATTAAGATTTTAGAGTAAATTTAATTAAGACAGTACAAATATGGAAAAACAAAGCTATGCATCTTGTTCTTTGGGGGTGGGTGGGGAAACTATTTTTAATTTTGAGAAAGTTATATTTGTTTATCAATAATAAGCATGAAATAAGAACTTGCCAACTGTAAACAAAATATATAAATATGTATAAAAATAAACCAAAAAACTAACCATTATCGGTTTGCAAATTCCAATAAAAATGCAACCTAGCTGATGTGGACATACTGTAGTAATTTAATTCTTTGATATAAAAATATAAATAACTAAAAGAATTTTGCTGGAAAACTTGTTTACTGCCTCCTGTAAAGAAGTAATATAATTTAAACCTTTGATGTAAGGAAAATGTGTATTAGAATATATCCACATTTATACTGTATGTGTCAATGCTTATTCAAACATACACTCTCACAACTTCAAGCATGTGACAGCAATATAATTCTGTCTGATGTACAAATATAGATAAAAAAACTGCTTTATCTACTCAAATTGCTAACCTATTAAATGTCTTGTTTTCATAGAGGCATTCCGAGTTGAGAAAGTGCATCACCACAGTGTACATATAACTCCCGAAAAACTTTGTAAATAAAACCTTGGTCCAACTGAGTGTTGTAATCTCTTCCTTTAAAGCAGTGGTGTTGAGGGCCACAGTGTCTTCAGGTTTTCATTCGAACCCTTTTCCTAATCAGTGACCAGTTTTCACTAGTAGCTTCTTTTCCCTTCATTTCAATAGCCTTGTTTTTAAATATTCAGCCTTCTGAATGTATTCCTTTCTTCATTAAATGACAGCCAAACAAAAATGAGAAGTGAAACGAGCCAACAGTTGACTAGCTAAATTGGGATTTGAAACTCCAACCAATCTCTTAATGAGGAATCAATTCCTGCTGTTAATTAAACCCATAATTTAATTCCATGGCTTGTTGCTGCTCTTATTCTGCCACAGCAGGCATTTCCAAACCTGTTTATTTTTCTGTTCTTTTCTAAGAACACTGTCAAAATGTTTTGGTGACCTGAGAGATCAACTTTACCAAGACCATTACCTTTCTTTATTTTCAGATATCATGTCATGTGGTGGCTTGTTTTGTGTCTCATTATTGTTCGGCTGCCAACTAAGGAAAAAGAAATAACTAAGGGGCCTGAGTCAAGTTAATTAAAACTAAGGCAAAAGAAGTTAATAATCAGCAAAAACTGGTTACTAATGAAGATGGTTAGAATAAAAACCTGCAGCCAGTGGTCAGAAATGTTAACTTATTAATGTATATTAAAATTGGGGCATCAAAATTAAACTAGAAAATATAATGTGTGAGTAGCATTTATAATAAAGTTATAAACTGAAAGTAAACCACGGTCTTTACCAAAGTGTGGTCAAGATACAAAAGTCAAATAATTGGCAAGAAGATAGCAAAGCTGCCAGGAGAAGTAGCTCCTAATAACTACAGAGTGCTCCATCACTCTGTTGGGGATGCTGATAATTTTTACTACTATTTTGCACATAATGATAGAACTAAAACAAATGAGGTTATAACAACACTGTAAAGTTATAAAATGACCTTAGGCCATAGGTAGCTGGATACATCTTTATCTCTGGAAGAATGACCCTAGTCAGAAATACTTTGATGATCAATCTTCTTCATTAGAAACATTTCAGCTTTATTGCCAGTAACTTGACTCTTTTTAACATACATGATACAACGGGTACCAGAGGAAAGGGAAGTACTCTTTTGGTGGTGCTGCTGTAAGCAGGGGAAACCAAGGATTAAAACTTTGTGATTGTTCTTAAATAGGTGGGAGGGTAATCTATCTGGCAGACAACTTGGGTAAAAAAGGAACAACAACTACCCAACTATCCAAGACATAGCCCTTAAATAATCTTGCTTGATCTGTTGAGACATCTTTTGAAATCCAACACTTTGGCACCACCAAATGGTTTTTGAATTATTTTGTTGCACCAGCAAATAAGATTGAAAGTATCTGTGACATAGTAGGGTTTTTTACAGTAACTTTCCAGCATGTATCATCATTTAGCACAAAAATCTGACTTTATAGGTTCAAAGAGTTTTAAGAATGTTATTTATAGAACCATTATTACAAATATTATTGCTGCTAAGAACTAGGCATGCTCTTCATCTTGGCTTGATGCACAAAAAAAAAAAAAAAAACAGTTGCAGAAATTGCACCGAGTCTCATTTTTTTCCCAGTGTGATTAAACTTGCCTTCCAATTTTAAGGATATGTTCAATGAGTTGCTTGAATATTCATTGTGAAAGTACACAGATCATGAAATTACTTTGGCTGCTGTAATGTTTAACTTTATTTACACAAGCCGAAGTTCCAGTAGTTGCTTTATGTAATATATATTTCAGCTTTTAAATTAGTAATGTCATAAACAGCCATCCAACCACTTTCCTGACCTGTTTATTCAGTTTAAGATCACAGGCAGCTGTTGGGAAATCCAGATGTATAAGATGCATAGTGGAAACGAATATTGCGTCACAGACCGTGATGTGTATTACGTGACAAAAGTCGACATCCAGGGGTAGAGGGCGACAATCAGCTGTTAATGGCAACAAAACTCACCATTACGTCACAGGGATTCCCTCTCTGCTTGATGGAATGTTAGACTCATTGACTCGGCATCTAATCCATGCATGTGTGCGAGTTACAAAATATAAACAAAGGCAAGATGGCATCGACATCTCACGAGGGACCGAAGCGAGTGCAGAAAACAGAATAAGCAGACGATGCTTTGCGCATTACCGCAGAGTCGTATATTTTGTTGAGTGTGATCAGGACATCACGCAAGAGAGTGAGGAACTGGCATCAGCTGATCGGACACCAGCCGATGCCACCCCAGCTGAGTACAGCCGACGCACCTACGGCAAGGTTCGCGTGGGAGGAATACCCAGACATTGATCCGTGGGAGCCAAACAGGCTACCAGTCTTGACAAGACAGCATGGCTTGCTGTTGGACTCGGCAGATTACCAGCCGCTGGACTACTTCAGGCTGCTCTCCCCTGATGCCGCTTTTCAGCTACTGTCACAGAAGACAAACAGGTATGCAGAACAATTTCTTGAATCGCGGGCTGCGCTTTCACCACATTCTCGTTTTTCAAAGTAGAAATCCACAACAAAAGATGAGATGAAGGGCTTTGTGGCATTACAAATAGAGATGGGACTAGACTGGTGATATAACTTCAGGGAGCATTGGTCCAAATGTACTTTGTCCCCTGGTGGCTTTGGACAGGTTATGCTGCGTGATAACAGGTACGTGCTCCTACAAAATGACTGTAAGCAACTGAGCTTCATAATTTCTGACACTAGCAATGAGGAGTTCTTGAAGTTTCCAGAAAACTGGAAGAGTGCTTGAACCTTAAAGTCTCTCCTCATTTGTTAATGACAGTGATGATGGTTCTTAATACCGCTGTTGACTTTACATGGATGAAATATTATTCTGCTATATTTTATTAAATATACTAGTACACCATTTGATTCAGAATATTTTTTTCGTGTTTTCCTCCTCTAAACCTAGGTGCGTCTAATGGTCAGGTGAGTCTTAAGAAGCGAAAAATACAGTAGTACCCTAGGCACTATGAGCCATACAGGGAGATGTATGTATTTTATCTATACTAATAAAAGGCAAAGCCCTCACTGACTGACTCACTCACTCACTCACTCACTGACTCATCACTAATTCTCCAACTTCCCGTGTAGGTAAAAGGATGAAATTTGGCAGGCTTATTTCTTACAGCTTACTTACAAAAGTTAAGCACGTTTTATTTCGAATGTTCTACGCGTAATGGTCATAAAGGTCAATAACGGTCGACAACGTCCGCCATGTTGAACTTTCTTATTTATGGCCCCATCTTCACGAAATTTGGTAGGCGGCTTCCCTGCACTAACCGAAACCAATGTACAGACTTATTTCGGTGGTATGACGCCACTGTCGGCCTCCATATTGAATTTTCCAAATGTCACTAATTCTCCAACTTCCTGTGTAGGTAGAAGGTTGAAATTTGGAAGGCTCATTCCTTACAGCTTACTTACAAAAGTCAAGCAGGTTTCATTTCGAAATTTACGATAACAGTCATAACGGTCAACAACGTCCGCCATGTTGAACTTTCTTATTCATGACCCCATCTTCACGAAATTTGGTAGGCGGCTTCCCTGCGCTAACCGAAACCAATGTACGTACTTATTTCGTGGTATGACGCCACTGTCAGCCGCCATATTGAACTTTCCAACGCCACTAATTCTCCAAATTCCCATGTAGGTAGAAGGCTGAAATTTGGTACTTATTTCGGTGGTATGATGCCACTGTCGGCCACCATATTAAACTTTTCAATAGTCTTTATTACTTATGGGCCTATCTTCAAGAATTTTGGTACGTGGGTTCCCAACGCTAACTGAATCCTACTTACGTACATATATACGTCCATAGCCTGCAGCTCGGTCACCATGTGAGGCGGCGTTGGATCCCCCATCCCAACGCCTCCCACATTGTTGGCTGCCTGCTTATATAAGGCCGTCCGTCGCTCCAGTCTCTATATTCCCTTCCTTGCTTTGCCACGGGATTCACGTCTCCCTGCTGATAACTACAGCCTTTTTATTTAATCCATGGCTTCTCCCCTGTTTTATTGTTCATTTATTACGATTATAGTTATTGTGTAGGTATTTTAGACTTACTTTACATTGTTCAGGTACCCATTTCCTTTATCGTCCCAACCGTACCACCATTAACATGTCTATTGAGGTGATCACCATCGATCAAAGAACTGTCACTTACCAAATTGTTTCCATGCCTGGAGATGGCACCTACTTTTTCAATTCTCTTTGTTACATATTGCACGGCCATATCAGGCTCACTCTTGATATCCGGAGGAACATTGTGTCTTATGTACTGAATGACTGAGACAGGTTCACGGTGTGGACTGATGACGGTACAGGAGATAATTATACTACACAGGAGCACTAGAAGAGTGAAATGCTTAAGCCCTTCACCTATGCATCTGCATGCGAGTTGATGGCTGCCGCTGAATTGTTCGCTTGTCGCTTTCAAGTGTACTGAAATGGCCAAATATTTTACACCTTTCGACAACCGCCAATGCCTCTTAAACATCTTAAATTGACAGGTGACGATTTCAGTAGTGGACACTTTGATGTTTATGAATGTTTAAACTCTCAAAAGCTGGATGTGAAGTTATCGATGAAACCGGTTGTATACTTACAACGCTTGACAGATGCCGAATATCTCTTCAACACAGGTCCTACAAATACTGTCGTAATTGAAACAAACCATGAAACTCAAACTGATTATGACAGCAGAAATCCAAGCTGTGAGATTTGAAACAAGATTACTGTTCACATGGCCAACTGTACGTTGCATGCTCAAGAGTAAGCTCAGCGCACAGCTTGGTCATATTACAACCGGAGGGCCGAACTCACAATGTGGTATACAAAGAGATCCTTAACAAATAATTATTGGTATATTTTCCCTCAGTTTAAAAAGGTTTAACTTTCTTCTTAATAAAAATTTTAAGGCAGTACTTCGCCGCTGTGAAGCGTGAGTATTTTGCTAGTATCAAATAAACGACAGACACTTAAACTACAGCTTCCCTTAACAAAGCCTATAGCATTTCACAACATGTAAAATCTAGTTAATGCCCTAACAGACCAACAACAAATCTTATTCAGAGGATATTATCACTAATTCACACTAATAGCAAATTCACAATATCCTCTAATGGCCAATTTAAAAAGTACAGTGCATCCGGAAAGTATTCACAGCGCATCACTTTTTCCACAATTTGTTAAGTTACAGCCTTATTCCAAAATGGATTAAATTCATTATTTTCCTCAGAATTCTAAACACAACATCCAATAATGACAACGTGAAAAAAGTTTACTTGAGATTTTTACAAATTTATTAAAAATAAAAAATTTGAGAAAGCACATGTACATAAGTATTCACAGCCTTTGCCATGAAGCTCAAAATTGAGCTCAGGTGTATCCTGTTTCCCCTGATCATCCTTGAGATGTTTCTGCAAGTTAATTGGAGTCCACCTGTGGTAAATTCAGTTTATTGGACATGATTTGGAAAGGCACACACCTCTCTATATAAGGTCCCGCGGTTGACAGTTCATGCTTGGTTTGTGCTCTGACATGAAGTCAGGATTACTCATATAGTTCAGGGAATCTGGAATACACTACCATGGCATGTACTTGAAGCAGAAATGTTGACAACCTTCAAGAAGTATTTGGATGGGATATTGCGACAGTTTGGCTATTAGCTAAACAGATGAGCTTGATGGACTGAATAGGTGCCTCTTGTTTGTTGGATTTCATATGTTCTTATGTACAGTGCATCCGGAAAGTATTCACAGTGCATCACTTTTTCCACATTTTGTTATGTTACAGCCTTATTCCACAATGGATTAAATTCATTTTGTTCCTCAGAATTCTACACAAAACACCCCATAATGACAACGTGAGAAAAGTTTACTTGAGGTTTTTGTAAATTTATTAAAAATAAAAAAATTGAGAAAGCACATGTACATAAGTATTCACAGCCTTTGCCATGAAGCTCAAAATTGAGCTCAGGTTCATCCTGTTTCCTCTGATCATCCCTGAGATGTTTCTGCATCTTAATTGTAGTCCACCTGTGGCAAATTCAGTTGATTGGACATGATTTGGAAAGGGACACTCCTGTCTATATAAGGTCCCACAGTTGACAGTTCATGTCAGAGCACAAACCAAGCATGAAGTCAAAGGAATTGTCTGTAGACCTCCAAGAGGATTGTCTCGAGGCACAAATCTGGGGAAGGTTACAGAAAACTTTCTGCTGCTTTGGATGTCCCAATGAGCACAGTGGCCTCCATCATCCGTAAGCGGAAGAATTTCGAAACCACCAGGACTCTTACTAAAGCTGGTCGGCCATCTAAACTGAGCAATCGGGGGAGAAGGGCCTTAGTCAGGGAGGTGACCAAGAACCCGATGGTCACTCTGTCAGAGCTCCAGAGGTCCTCTGTGGAGAGGAGAACCTTCCAGATGGACAACCATCTCTGCAGCAATCCACCAATCAGGCCTGTATGGTAGAGTGGCCAGAAGGAAGCCACTCCTTAGTAAAAGGCACATGGCAGCCAGCCTGGAGTTTGCCAAAAGGCACCTGAAGGACTCTCAGACCATGAGAAACAAAATTCTCTGGTTTGATGAAACAAAGATTGAACTCTTTGTGAATGCAAGGTGTCACTTTGGAGGAAATCAGGCACCGCTCATCACCAGGCCAATACCATCCCTACAGTGAAGCATGGTGGTGGCAGCATCATGCTGTGGGGATGTTTTTCAGCGGCAGGAACTGGGAGACTAGTCAAGATAAAGGGAAAGATGACTGCAGCAATGTACAGAAACATTCTGGATGAAAACCTGTTCCAGAGCGCTCTTGACCTCAGACTGGGGTGACGGTTCATCTTTCAGCAGGACAACGACCCTAAGCACACAGCCAAGTTATCAAAGGAGTGGCTTCAGGACAACTCTGTGAATGTCCTTGAGTGGCCCAGCCAGTGTCCAGAATTGAATCCGATTGAACATCTCTGGAGAGATCTTAAAATGGCTGTGCACCGACACTTCCCATCCAACCTGATGGAGCTTGAGAGGTGCTGCAAAGAGGAATGGGCGAACCTGGCCAAGGATAGGTGTGCCAAGCTTGTGGCATCATATTCAAAAAGACTTGAGGCTGTAATTGCTACCAAAGGTGCATCGACAAAGTATTGAGCAAAGGCTGTGAATACTTATGTACATGTAATTTCTCAGTTTTTTTATTTGTAATAAAAAATGAATTTAATCCATTTTGGAATAAGGCTGTAACATAACAAAATGTTGAAAAAGTGATGCGCTGTGAATACTTTCCGGATGTACTGTAAGTTGAGAACTCCATATTAACACAACTCTCACGTTGAACTAGAGGAAGGAAAACATTAAATGTTCAAAATAGAGGAATTCTTAAGGGAAGGCTTACATGGGGATAAGAGATTACAAAGTGATGGGCACAGAAAATCACAATGGAAGTTATTCCTCTTCACAACTGGTAGAACTGTTCATTTACAGTATAAATGTAATTGAATAATTACCTTATTTGATATGGGGTTGCAATCAAAACCGGATTGTGTAATCAGTTTTGTATTAAAGGGGGCAGAAGAGACAAATTCCTGCTTAAATAGAAGTGTAATAAGGAGAAATAACTGAAATGCCAGCCTACCATTTATTTTTTTAACTCTTACTGTTAGCAAGAACAATTTATTTGGCATTCAGAAAAACTGGCAAATAAAGGAATAAAAATAAATGTCTAATGGAATAAAATGTAAGCATTTTAAGAATAAACTGTATTTGTGTGTGTATACACATATAATGAAATAAAATCTAAACAAGTTTTACAAACAAAAAACAAATCAAGCCATGTAATAAGTTAAATTAATTCAATTAGAAACAGTCATTATGCAGTTACAAATTAATTTTGTAATGATATTGTGACCTTTTAAAAATGTTATTATCCTTTTAAATATTTTATCAATAGTAAGAGTAACACAAATACCTTTGTGTTGCTTCTGATCTTCCTTTTCTGTCATTCTTTCTTGGGCTTTTCTGAAAACACGAAGATGAGTAGCAAAATCATCCACTAATCTTGTTGTGAAATAAGGCTGCCAGTCAACTTCTTTGGATCTAAAAAAATGTACACATATATATATATAAATAAAGTCCTGAAAATACATAAAACATTAACTTAGTTATACATATTACAAAATGTATATGAAAGTTTCACAGATTTTATGAAATATAATTGGAGTTATAAAAAATTAAAATGTAAACTTTAGTTCCCTTGGCTCTTCTTCAGAACATTAAATCATTTATGGTTAATTTCTGAGGTTTTGTTGCCTTTTTGTTAAAGTTTAAAAAAAAATTGTCAGCAACAAATTGAAATTGTTTACACAACCTGACATATAACTTATTATTCACCTTACAGCAACAAGATAAGCTAAATCAGCCCTTTCTAAGAGCTGTATCTTCTTTTTAACATTATTAATAACTAGCCAACGCCGACCGTAGCATATGGCGGTGTAAGAATAAGAACAGAAAACGGTGAGAAAGGAATTCAGAAATCAAGAAGAAAGAAATACTTGAAAGACGCAGTTGTGAATAGGTGTTTTGCTGGAGATGACAGATAACGAGTCGAAAGATCTAACCCTAGAAAAAGCCACGTACAACTGACTGTGGCTGAAGACTGGCTGTTGTAGATTAACGCAAATCTTTGCAAAACGTAATGCAAGGCGGGATATTGGGGTTGTGTTTGAAGTAAATGACAATGGTAGCATGGAGAATCTCGGAAAGAGCTTGAATTTCAGCTTCACCACCATAAACTCCAGATGTTGCCATGTATTGATAGTACTCATGACTTGTTGTGATAACTCGACTTGCAATCGAAAGAACGACAGGAAGAACGTCTCAAAATCTGTCCAAATGTGATGAAACAAAATCTACTGCCCTATGTAATAGTGAGATTGCACTGCCTTCGTCAACCATTTGTGTCAAGAAATAACCCACTGATAGGAACAGGCAGTTGCCGGATCCTGGAATAGAGATGATGTTGCACAAAAACCCATCGACAGAGAAGATACTGTCGTTCATTTTATAACAAAGGCTTAGGAAACAACCATCGCAGTATAACGAAAATAGCAAGGAGCTAAACCAATGCCAATGGTCGAGAGAGTACCTTCCTGTAGCAGGCTACGGAAAAGACTCCCAGGCGCACACATGGCTAAAGTGAAAGGTCACATGGTCAGGCTTGATATAGGGCAGGGATGTGACACCAATGGGGTCATGAGAGAGGAGCGGGTAACACGGTAGTCAGAAGGAGGAATAGGAATTGAGAAAAGCGGTGTGGGGGTGTATGGGAGGCTGCAAGCAGCGTGGGGAAGGGTTTGGAAGAGGAAGAATAGGAATCAAGAAATGCTGTGTGGGCTGCGTGTGGGGGGACCGGTTTCGAAGAGGAAGCAGGATGAACCAGAAGAGAAATATATATAATGGATACTATAGGTGGACTTTGTCAACCTCCGTTTTTCAGTTTGACAAATTTCAAGACATCAGTTCTAGAAAAGGCAGTTATTACTCAGCTTAATTTTTACCTGAATACGCATACAACTTAGTCAGGTTTTAGAAACCACACTAGTTAAATTAGTAAATGATTTACGGGTTAATGCGGAGAGAGGTCATGTATCTGTTCTTGTTCTCTTAGACTTGAGTACTGTATTTGACACCATAGACCACAGTATTCTTATATATTGCCTTAGCCAATGGGTCTCTCTGGTAGTATCTTAATTTGGTTTCAGTCATATTTAACAGGAAGAAAATTCTTTGTTAGATGTGGGGATTGTACTTCGAAGACCCATGATATTGTAAATGGTGTACCACAATGATCTATCCTGGGTCTACTGCTCTTTTCAATCTACATGCTTTTAGTGAGTCAGATTATCTCAAAGCACAAGTTGAGCTACCACAGTTATGCAAACGTCACACAGCTTTATTTATCTATAATGCCTGATGACCCTGATGCTCTTGGCTCTCTTATCCAATGTCTTAGCAGTATTTCCAAATGGATGAGTAGTAAAGTTTTCAAACTAAGTAAGGAAAAAACAGAAATCTTAGTGACTGGCAAACATGGATATAGAGAGGGCATTGGAAATAAACTTGATCCCTTAGGTTTAGAATTTAGGGGTACTCACTGACAGACAAAGACTGAAATTTTTCACTTAAGGAATATAAAAAAGTTAGACATCTTATAACTTTACAAGATGATGAAAAATTAATTCACACTTTTGTTTTTAGTCAACTAGATTAATGCAATGCATTCAATAATAAGACTACCTAAGGAAAACATAAATCGGTTGCAATTAGTGCAGAATGCAGCAGGCAGAATCTTAACTAGACAAAGAAAATTTGAGAACATCTTAGAAGTTTAGTGTGGTAATGTTGGCTACCTGTGTCATTCAGAATTGACTTTAAAATACTAGTAATGCTTTATAAAGTCTTGCTCAGTCCTAGATTTGAGAATGCCGGTCCCCTACTCTGCAAGTCATAACTTTAGATCTTCAAATGGAAGTCTGATTATAATTCTAAAAGCCAAGCCCAAAAGAAGCAGTGAGGTAGCCTTTTGCTGTTATGCACCTAAAATCTGGAATATTTTACCTACAGATATTTGCCAGGCTAATACTGTGAAACATTTAAAAAAAAAACTGCTAAAAACGCATTATTTTAATATGGCTTATTTGTAGCTACATTTCATTTTTATTCCTAATAGGAGTATAGAATTATCACAATCTTCATGGATCCGAAATCTGTATTAATCCCTAGTATTCCCTGATGTCTTTTCTGGTTCTTCTGTAGTGGTGATCTGTGCAACCACCTGATCAAAGCACCACACAGCCCCCGGAGATGATGGAATGAAGGCAGGTGTCTCAAGCCATACTTCATCAAATCCTATCATATGAAGAATGAAAATTAAGAGGTTTAATTTAGTAGGTAGAATGCCCATTGGGGGCTGGGCGGCCTTTTGGACTTGCAATTTTTTTGTTCCATTCTAAATGACTTTTTTTTCTGTCTTTCCACGGCAAACCTAGTAAGAAATCTTTCCAGATTACTTTCTACATAAAAGACATCTATAGATGTCATTTAGACATTACCAGAATGGCTCTGAAATTAGCCACATCAGGCTGGATCTCCTGTGCTAAGATTTGGTGGTCCATGAATGTTTGTGGTTATCCTCAAAATCATATTTGTCATGTATGACAAGCTTTATAAAATGTATTTTGGAAAACCAGAAGAAAGTTCTTGTTCCATATTACAGTCATAAACCAGCATACTTGCATAACTCAATATTTCTACTAATAACTTCAGTATTTACCTTCTGGAAAAATATTTGACTAGAAGAAACTCCTAAAAGAAATCACCTGAACAAATAACACCCAAATGCATTTATAAATATTATGAATAGAGGGAAAACACATGAAAGCATGTATCGAGACAAATCTTACATTACAGGGGAAAACAAAGGTGCATTATTAGTACTTTAACAAGGTCAGCTATATGAAAAAGCTATTAAAAAGCTATACTTCTGTGTTTTTTGTGCCATGAATGGGAAAAATGCTTTGTTGGAAGGAAAAATCTATAGGATTTAAGTCGCTCTTTTAGATGACTCACAATGGTCATCTTCACTTCAAAGCAGCATTAGTTTTTCGGGATGCAAAGGATCTAAGAAAAGCTTTAATGGTTACTGGAAGAAATATAAAACACAGTGTTTAGAAAGGGAATGAATTTGGGGAAAAAATTTAAATATTACAAAAAATTCTTTGTTTGAGAATGGGGAAAAAAATGAGTAAAGAAAGGATATGTTTTCATTTACATGTGAAACTTAAGTCTGTACAAAACAAAGACTGTCCAGGGTGAAGCAGGACTTTCATACTTTCTGATTATTTACTTTTTAACTATCTCTGTTAAGGAGTTCTAGATTTACCAATTAAGTAAGCATCTTAAATGATTGGTTGCCATTTCAGTGTTCCATATTATAAAATATACTATTTGTTTCATTTATATACTCACAGTAAACTTTGCTCATTTATAGTTTTGTTACTTTTATTAATAAGGTGATTTTCAAACTCTGCATAATTTGTTATCCTTTTCTATGAGATGTAGGGCACACAAAAATAACTGGACTCATTTCTAATGATATTAATTTGATCTACTTAGTTCATCTAACTTGATATCTCACACAATTTTAAAACATCTAAAATGGAGTAACATAGCTGCCTCTCAATGCTATGTGGTCTAGTGCAACAGTTACAAAAACTCCCAGTATTCTTTCTCTTAAAGATCTAAACCTCTTATTGTTAAGTAATAAATTTTTACTCCATTTACCCAGCTGTGGTATAAGATGACACACTTGGCCAGTATACCCATTTGTTCTGCTATGAATTGTACAAGACCTGTTGCAAACTCATCTGAGAAAGAGTCTTCTTTTTGGAAGGTCATGCAAAATCTTATGTCGATAACAAATGTGCTGAATGACAAAATGCAGATCCCCTTTGATGATTTGAGAGCAGACGAAGGCAGCATTAAACTGGAGCAATAAACAGTGACAAATAAGATGCATTTCTTATAGTCAAATCTGTGCCTTGAATAAAGAAATCAAAATGCCTAAAATGAAATTGATAGACAAAGATGTGAAAGGCTAGTAGAAAAATATAGAACTAAAGGAGACGTTGAAGGAATGGAATAAAACAACCAACAACTTCCAGCCAGGATTTGGTCAATATAGTTTTTAAAGATGGCCCTGCAAATTGAAAGGGTTTATAGTATCTCTTCAAGCCTAATCAACCTGTCAAGATTATCATTTAACAAGATTTGGCTATACTGTAGGTCTGAGGCCAACAAGAAATCAAAAGATTACCCATGAAGGTTCCCATATTAAATTCATGCCTGGATTCACTACCTTGCATATTAAACTAAATGTGAGAGATTCTTCCATTGCTAATTTCCCAGAAGACATGCTGCAGGATAGGATGAGCTTTGATGCAGAGTATGAGAACAAGATTAAATTGAAAGCAATACTTATCATTTTCTATTCAGGCTTATATGGTACGGAAAAATGCACACAACATTACTCCTAAGAGAAAAATCCCTGGACCTATGTTCTGAATTGAATTTGGAAATGGTTAAACTCTTCTGTCACTCCTGTCTATCTCCCCCCTCCCCCAGAAGTCTTCCACTTCCAACCCCTACCCTTGTCCCCACCAATAAATTAAAATAACTCTTGCATGGCAAAATGAAGCTGAGGGTCTGTGAACTCCTTTTTAGACCAAATATAGTCTACTCTAGTCAATTATGTGGGGAAAATCATTAAAGTTTTCAGCCAAGTGACATACAGTATGCACTCACTTTATTTCAGCAGGCACAGGCTGCTAATCAGTGGTCCTGGTATCTTCTTTCCCTACATAGGGATAATTATCAGCACACTTGCCAACTTGGTTAGCCACTTAAGCCTCACATCATAACTAAATAGCAAATATTAAATAGTCAACAAGTCATTCATTTTGGTAACTCCTGAGTTGATAATATTAAAACTACCAGGGTGAGAGTTTTCAGGCTGCAGAGTTGCGAATAGCCATTTTCATCATAATATTCAACATTACCTTTATTTCTACTGCTGAACTTAACATGATAAACTCATAATAATTGTGTCCTTTAAGAAAAATATATATATTTGTCCCTATTTGGCTAAGATTTTCTTTTTTTGGTTACTTCTAACATTATAAAAAAGTGCAAGAACCAGATGATAGGTTGGAAATGATCTCACACTTCACAAATTTAAGAACTTGTTAAGTAATAGCAAAGAAATAACACACTGAATACATTTTTATGTTTAACTTAAAAAATGATAATCACTGTTAAGATATACCTGGTAGAACACTCAACAAGTGCATTCTGTACCGTCTGTCTGATTTCAAGTAGGAATGATTCATCATCACTTAGAGTATAATACCAATATTGGATGTAGTCTCTTAGGGCAAACTGGATAACCTATTTAAAAAAAAGTACAGTTAATAAAATTAGCAAATCATAACATATTATACATACTGTATTTTGTTGTGAAGCTATTTTTAAACCCACTTTATCAAATTCAGGTTGTACGCATCAGAGCTTACCCAGCATCACTAGAATCCCTTAATTCTACAAAAAGATGCTGGGTCACCTTAAATTCCTTTGTACCTCTTCATCAGCATCTTTGTTTTGCAAATGTTTCACTCAGCACAAATAGCAAACAGCCTGCTATCCCACCCCCACACAAATGCAGCTGAAGTTCACCTAGTTCAAAAGTCTGTTTATCTGGGTGTGAGGTGCCTGGAATTTTATAGGGTAAATAATATATTGTCAGTTGGAATACATGCATTTCATGTGTGTTCCGTGTCTACAATGATTTAGATAAATGTTGGATGACAGGAAATGTGAGGCAAGAGATGTTAAACACATAACTAAAACAGAAACTTTTTCCATGTTAGAGTAATAATGACATTTACTGTATAATGTGTGAAGACTTTCACAAAAGGTATAATAAAACAAGTGCACTTTTATTCAAGAATAAAACCAAAGATAAAAAAATCATTCAATTTACATGTTGCGGTCAATGAGTAAAAACTCAAGCTCAAATATCAATCGAATTCTAGACACCTAAATCCCAGATAAAGAGACTCTAGATTCTGACCTAACTTCAGCAGCCTCACTGGGGATGAGTGACCAGACTACATACTGCTTGTGCTAATTTTGCAAAACAAAGATGCTGCTGACGAGGTGCGAAGGAATTTAAGGTGGCATTACAACTTTTTTTGTAGGCTTCAGTGATTCAAGTGTTAAAGCAGAATCTAATACAGGAATGGACCGCAGTTCATCGCAGTTCATCACAGTACACACTCTTGCACACACCTACTCTTACTTACATTGGATCAGTTAACTTTCTTCAGTTACAGCAGAATGATTTTCAAGAAAACAAAAAAATTAGATAAAACAAAATGAGACAATGTGAAAACCTGATGATGTTTTAGGTCATATTTATGCAGAAATATAGAAAATTCTAAAGGGTTCACAAACTTTCAAGCACAACTGTATATATCAGAACGGATCTATGCAAACCAATTTATATATATCTCAACCAATGCACAGTAATCCCTCGCTATATCGCGCTTCGACTTTCGCGGCTTCACTCTATCGCAAATTTTATATGTAAGCATATCTAAATATATAACACAGATTTTTCACTGCTTCGCGGGGTTCTGCGGACAAGGGGTCTTTTTACTTCTGGTACATGCTTCCTCAGTTGGTTTGCCCAGTTGATTTCATACAAGGGACGCTATTGGCGGATGCCTGAGAAGCTACCCAATCAGAGCATGCAGTTATGTTCCTGTGTGCTGATTGGCTCAGCGACGGAGAGTCGAATTCGATTCCGCTGCGTTAACCAGAAAGTCTTGTCTCGCTCATTACACAGCGAGACACGTTGATACTGAAAGAGTTAACTTTTGTGCTCTTTTGTGTTTATCTTCGTGCATAGTCAAGCCCTTCGCTATGACTCCAAAACGATCTGCTCCTGCTACTGCTTCAGGGGCAGTGCCCAAGCACCAATGGAAGATTCTAACGATTGGCGAAAAGGTAAACATTTTGGATATGTTGAAGGAAGGGAACAGCTACACCGCTGCAGAACGCCATTACGGCATCAATAAGTCCATGATTCTTTTTATTTAAAAAGGAGCAAAAGAATATAAGATCTACGGCCGCAGTGTCCTTTAACCAGGGCGCAAAACGAGTTGTAAGTGGATGTGATAAGGCGGTAGTCCGGACGGAATCTGCTTTAGGGATTTGGCTTGAAGACTGCCAGAAGAAGAATAATGGTGGTTCCTTTAGAAGAGCTGTAACGCTCTCCTTTGTTGTGCAGTAAAATTAAACTCATCGTTATCGGACAAGTCTTCGTGTCATTTTACTGTATACAATTTTTCTTCAATCAATCAATCAATCAATCAATCAATAAACAAACATTTATTTATATAGCACATATTCATACAAAAAAATGTAGCTCAAAGTGCTTTACAAAATGAATAGAAAAATAGAAGACACAATAAAAAATAAACATAAGTCAACATTAATTAACACAGAATAAGAGTAAGGTCCTGCATTGTACGTATTTATTGCTGGTGGCCTGTCTGTCTTAATGGCTATAACATATGTGATATCGGAGACATTCGATATCTTTAAAATAATATTTAGGTTTTACTGTATAAAAACCAGTGTGTTTACATACATAATTTCAACGAATCTTACCTAATATCTAAGAGAATACAAAGGGTTTCTGCTGTATAACTGTGCGGGAAATGTTTATAATAGTGTGGGAGAGTTTATAAGGGATTAAAATATATAAAAATAACCATATGAGCATATTGTTGTGGTCGAGGAGGGATTACTGTATATATCTGAATGGATGTATTCAACCCAATGTATATATCTAAACCAATGTATCCTAACCAATGTACATATTTGAACCGATATATATATATAATATGAACGGATGTATTAAAACTAATGTATATAGTCAAACCAGTGTATACATATCTGAACCAATTTATATATTTACGAACCACTCTTTTTTTCCTGAATGGCCCCTCATAATATAGTTATATGATAAATATAAATATATATATAAATATCTATCAATTATAAAAAGAAATCATGGAATGCAAAAGCAAGGAGACAATAAGTGATTTTCTCGGAAGTTCTCGAAAGACATGTAAAAGACCCACGAGACAAAAGAGACTTGACACGGAGCGTCTCATGTGGACCATAAACATGAGACTTGGTGCCAAGAGACTGTGCCAGGGCCGTCTCACGGGGACGTGGAACATGAAATTCTTGTAAGACACGCCCTACTCACAAATGATATCATACAAGAGCACATGCATCAAAAAAACAGTCAGTCGTGTAAAAGCACATAGTGCACACACATCCTGTGCTCTCAACACATATAAAAGCGTATAAGGACAATACAGAGAACAGACACCCAAAGGCACTGGAGAGAAAAAAAGGCAGATAAGAGATTATGAAACCAGTAAAATTCTAAAGTATTGCAGCGTCCCAGCCAGGTTGCAGCCTTTTTGGTTTTAAGTGACTGTTTGGTCCGATTGAGGGAGGGCGGAGTACAGCACGGAGGACTGATAGTGGGGTATTGATTGATGCAGTATGGGGAGGCGAGACCCGGGGGATGAGGGATTGGAGAGGGTGCTAGAAAGTTGTGTTTGAGGTTACGGAGTCAGCGATTGTTGAAGGATAACTTTTGTGACAATTTATCATGTCAGTCGCTACAGAATCAAAGAAAAGATAGAAAAGATCACATTACCGCAAAACAAAAGGGGATTAATCATTAGAACCTGGTTTAACTGAAAAAAGAGCAGGAAAAATCGAGGTCAGAAATAAAAGGCAAAGAGTACAGTCTTTTCACATTCACATCATTTATATGCACAAAACGTGGATTTACACAATAATGGATGCTATGAGAATCTGTGGTCCCGCAACAGTTAAAGCAACGACAAGTTGAATTTCAAAGAATACACAATTCAGTAAGGTGTATATTTATGATCACGGAGAAGCAATGCAAATTTTAACAGGCAAAAAGAAAGGTAATGTATATATTCCGTGAATAACATTACACACCAAAAGAAAACGTGATATGCTATTCGTATTAAAATGTTTACAGTTTACTGTGAGAATAGCTTTTGCTATGACAATCAATAAACCACAGGGACAAACATTAGAAAAAGTCGGATTGTTTATTAGAGAAACAGAAACAATATTCACTCACGGGCAGTTATATGTTGCATTGTCACAATGTGTCTCCTAAAAATATTGTTTTTAATGAAGCTTTAAAGTAAAAGTGCAAATAGTGAAATTGAAACAAATCCAAAGAAAAAAAAAATTAAAATCGTATATCCGATTAACCAAACACAGGCATAGGCGAGCGAAGCGAGCAGGGGGGCAAAGCCCCCTAGTGTGTGTGTGTTATATATTATATATATACTCAGCAAAAAAGAAACGTCCCTTTTTCAGGACTGTGTATTTCATTTCATTATGTTTTAAAAATCCAAATAACTTTACAGATCTTCATTGTAAAGGGTTTAAACAATGTTTTCCATGCATGTTCAATTAACCATAATCAATTAATTAACATGCACCTGTGGAATGGTCGTTAAGACCTTAACAGCTTACAGAAAGTAGGCATTTAAGGTCACAGTTCTAAAAATGCAGGACACTAAAGAGACTTGTCTACCGACTGTGAAAAACACCCAAAGAAAGATGCCCAGGGTCCCTGCTCATCTGCGTGAACGTGCATTAGGCATGCTGTAGGGAGGCATGATGACTGCTGATGTGGCTACAGCAATAAATTGCCATGTCCACACTGTGAGACGCCTAAGACAGCACTACAGGGAGACAGGAAGGACAGCTGATCATCCTCGCAGTGGAAGACCACATGTAACAACACCTGCACAGGATCGGTACATCCGAATATCACACCTGCGTGACAGGTACAGGATGGCCACAACAACTGCCCGAGTCACACCAGGAACACACAATCCCTGCATCAGTGCTCAGACTGTCCGCAATAAGCTGAGAGAGGCTGGACTGAGGGCTTGTAGGCCTGTTGTAAGGCAGGTCCTTACCAGACATCACCAGTAACAACGCTGCCTATGGGCACAAACCCACCTTCGCCGGACCAGACAGGAGTGGCAAAAAGTGCTCTTCACTGATGAGTCACGGTTTTGTCTCACCAGGGGTGATGGATGGATACGTGTTTATCGTCGAAGGAATTGAGCACGTCTGGGACCTGTTGGATCGCAGGGTGAGGGCTAGGGCCATACCCCCCAGAAATGTCCAGGAACTTGCAGGTGCCTTGGTGGAAGAGTGGGGTAACATCTCACAGCAAGAACTGACAAATCTGGTCCAGTCCATGAGGAGGAGATGCACTGCAGTACTTCAAGCAGCTGGTGGCCACACCAGATACTGACTGGTACTTTTGATTTTGAGCCTCCCTTCATTCAGGGTCACATTGTGAAACATTTTTAGTTTATGTCTTATGGTGTTGACTTTTAGTGTTCATACAAATATTTACACATTAAGTTTACTGAAAGTAAAAACAGTTGAAAGTCAGAGGACATTTCTTTTTTTGCTGAGTATAAATACTAGCAAAATACCCGCGCTTCGCAGCGGAGTAGTAGTGTGTTAAAGAAGTTATGAAAAAGAAAAATTTTAAAAATAACATAATATCCCTGACCATCTCATCTTCGTTGTCAACTGTTGTAAAGATAACAGGTTTCATTCATCAAAATGATCACTATCCAAATCGGTACTCATGAATCCAAGATGTTTAACAGGCATTCCTGGTATTAAGTTGTGGATTTGCCTGCGAATATTTAGCGGCAGCGTGTCTATGAACGTAATTTAAACTTAAGCTTTACAGTTTGCTTTCCTATTGATATGTCTACAAAGGCTTGTTCAGCTTCAGAGGGTTGTTTCTTTCTTACTGCATCAATAAACAGCTCGTCTTCCTCTTTAACTGAGACATCAAATTGCATGCGCGGGTTTACCTTTCACAGTCCTGCAAACTTTAGCAAAGTGGTGCAATTTACCACATTTTTTTACACTGTCTTTCTTTAGCTGGACACTGACTTTTTCCACCGTGTTGGTTTGTTTCCACAGTAAGTGAACTTATGAATATGCGTGTATGCGTCAGTCGCTTTATATTCTTTTGCTGCCGTCTCAATTGTGTAATGCGTTTTTTGTTCATCGCTCTTTGGAGCTCTTGCTTCTTGTCTGCGTACTGTGTTCACAGTCAGTTCACATGAGCCGCTCGGAGTACATGCATCGAAGGTTCTCAGCTTTGCTTGTGCTATCTCATGCGATCTTGCCATGTCCCCGGCTAATTTAATGTTAGCTCAGACCCGGCACTTAAAAGTTTGTCTCGCACTTTTGCTGAGTTTGTGCCAAACACTATTCTATCCCTGACCATCTCATCTTCGTTTACATAAGCACAGTCCTTCACCAGCAATTTTAACTCCGTTACAAAGTGATCGAAGGTCTCATTTATACCCTGCGTCCTCTCATTAAACTTGTTTCTCATGAAAATATCGTATTCGTCTTAGGCATGACAAATGCCAGCGGCAGCGTGTCTATGAACTTAATTTAAAGTTAAGCTTTACACCTTGCTTTCCTATTCGTTTGCATAAGCACAGTCTTTCACCGGCAATTTTAACTCCGTTACAGCAATTTTAACTCCATTACAAAGTGATCAAAAGTCTCGTTTATACCCTGCGTCTTCTCATTAAACTTGTATCTCGCAAATAACGTATTCGTTGTAGGCATGACAAACGCCAGCGTGTCTATGAACTTAATTTAAACTTAAGCTTTACACCATGCTTTCCTATTGATATGTCCTCAAAGGTTTGTTCAGTTTCAGAGGGTTGTTCCTCTCTTACTGCATCAATAAACAGCTTGCCTTCCTCTTTATCTGAGACATCACACACTGCATGCACGGGTTTACCTTTCCCAGTCCTGCAAACTATAGCGAATTATTTCAATTTACAACATTTTTTACACTATCTTCCTTTATCTGGACATTGACTTTTTCCATTGTGCTTCGTTTCCGCAGTAGGTGCACATATGAATATGCTTGTATGCGTCACTCGCTTCATATTCTTTTGCTGCCATCTCAATTGTGTAATGCGTTTTTTGTTCAGCGCTCTTTGGAGCTCTTGCTTGTTCTCTGTGTACTGTGTCTCACATGAGCCGCTCGGAGTACATGCATCGAAGGTTCTCAGCTGTGCTTGTGCTATCTCGTGCGATCTTGCGATGTCCACGGCTTTATTTAATGTTAGCTAAGACCTGGCACTTTAGCTGAGTTTGTGCAAAACACTAGTCTATCCCTGACCATCTCATCTTCGTTTGCATAAACATAGTCCTTCACCTGACAGCTATATATATATATATATATATATATACAGTTGTGTGAAAAACTATTTGCCCCCTTCCTGATTTCTTATTCTTTTGCATGTTTGTCACACAAAATGTTTCTGATCATCAAACACATTTAACCATTAGTCAAATATAACACAAGTAAACACAAAATGCAGTTTTTAAATGATGGATTTTATTATTTAGGGAGTTCAATTTCCATAGCCACCCCCAGGCCTGATTACTGCCACACCTGTTTCAATCAAGAAATCACTTAAATTGGAGCTGCCTGACACAGAGAAGTAGACCAAAAGCACCTCAAAAGCTAGACATCATGCCAAGATCCAAAGAAATTCAGGAACAAATGAGAACAGAAGTAATTGAGATCTATCAGTCTGGGAAAGGTTATAAAGCCATTTCTAAAGCTTTGGGACTCCAGCGAACCACAGTGAGAGCCATTATCCACAAATGGCAAAAACATGGAACAGTGGTGAACCTTCCCAGGAGTGGCCGGCCGACCAAAATTACCCCAAGAGCGCAGAGACGACTCATCCGAGAGGTCACAAAAGACCCCAGGACAACGTCTAAAGAACTGCAGGCCTCACTTGCCTCAATTAAGGTCAGTGTTCACGACTCCACCATAAGAAAGAGACTGGGCAAAAACGGCCTGCATGGCAGATTTCCAAGACGCAAACCACTGTTAAGCAAAAAGAACATTAGGGTTCTTCTCAATTTTGCTAAGAAATATCTCAATGATTGCCAAGACTTTTGGGAAAATACCTTGTGGACTGATGAGACAAAAGTTGAACTTTTTGGAAGGCAAATGTCCCGTTACATCTGGCGTAAAAGGAACACAGCATTTCAGAAAAAGAACATCATACCAACAGTAAAATATGGTGGTGGTAGTGTGATGGTCTGGGGTTGTTTTGCTGCTTCAGGACCTGGAAGGCTTGCTGTGATAGATGGAACTATGAATTCTACTGTCTACTAAAAAATCCTGAAGGAGAATGTCCGGCCATCTGTTCGTCAACTCAAGCTGAAGCGATCTTGGGTGCTACAACAGGACAATGACCCAAAACACACCAGCAAATCCACCTCTGAATGGCTGAAGAAAAACAAAATGAAGACTTTGGAGTGGCCTAATCAAAGTCCTGGCCTGAATCCAATTGAGATGCTATGGCATGACCTTAAAAAGCTCAAATAAAGCTGAATTACAACAATTCTGCAAAGATGAGTGAGCCAAAATTCCTCCAGAGCGCTGTAAAAGACTCATTGCAAGTTATCAAAACGCTTGATTGCAGTTATTGCTGCTAAGGGTGGCTCAACCAGTTATTTGGTTCAGGGGGCAATTACTTTTTCACACAGGGCCATGTAGGTTTGGATTTTTTCCCTAAATAATAAAACCATCATTTAAAAATGCATTTTGTGTTTACTTGTGTTATATTTGACTAATGGTTAAATGTGTTTGATGATCAGAAACATTTTGTGTGACAAACATGCAAAAGAATAAGAAATCAGGAAGGGGGCAAATAGTTTTCACACCACTGATATATATATATATATATATATATATATATATATATATATATATATATATATATATATATATATATATATATATAAGGAAAGGAAAAAAGTTCAACACCACCTATATCTTTATATATAATACACTACCATGGCTGTTCGTTTGTCAGTCCAGGAGTTTACCCTGGCCCCACAATAATATCTCAATGGGATTCAAGTGAAGACTTTCATTAGCTCACTGCAAAGCCTTATTTTGTTTTTTTGTAGCCATCAGAGATGGACCCGTTGTTGTTGCAAAACCCAATTGTACATGAGCACTAGATCACAGACTGATGACCAGAAATTCTATAGTACATTTTGGAAGAGAGCGGAGTTCAGACCTCCCTCCATTATGGCAAATAGCTAAGGTCCAGAACCTGCAAAGCATCCCCATATCATCACCATGTTTGATTGTGGGCAGGATGTTCTTATAGTAGAAAGCTGTGATAGCTTTATGCCTGATTAAATGGGACCCAAGTTTTCCAAAAAGTCCCACTTTTGACTTATTGGTCCACAGAACATTACCCCAAAAGTTTTGAGAGCAATCAAAGTTTTTTAGCCAAATGATTTATAAGTTTTTATGTTCCTCTTGTTTAGCAGTGGTTTTTGGCTTACTAGACACAGCCCAGTGTCATTCAAATGGAGGAATTATGAGTGCTGATGTTAACTTGAGCTGAGAAAGGTGGGTAATTCCTTAGATGTTCATCTGGGTTTTTCTGTGACTTCCCGGATTGAAATTTCTATATGCACTTAAGAGTAATTTTGCTAAGCTGGAAATCCTGGGCAAATTTACCACTGTTTCAAGTTTTCTCCATTTGAAGATGATGGTTCTCACAGTGTTTTGCTGGAGTCCCAGTATTTTAGAGATTTCTTTGTAACCCCTTGTATACAGTACAGTATATATATTATGATATGTGGGTCACAGAATTGCACAAGAGAGAAGAAGGTGAGTTTACGCTTACAAAAAAAACAGCTTTCCTGTTCTCAACATTTATTCACACAGGAGCTGTCAGTCAAACACATGCAGCATGCAAGCAGTGACGATGATGTCGTCCTGCGTTTGCTCCGTTCTCAGACCAAAACATCAGATAGCCTTCCTGCACACAAAGTGAGCACACGGCCAGGTCGGTGGTAGATTTTAAATATTTCCTGCATTACCAGCGGACAACCAGTCCCTGTCTGTGTTAATAAAAGAGTGTCAGCGCAGCACACAGTTGGGTGCTTGTCGAGGTCTTAAAAATGTTGCATCCCTCCCCCAGCTTTGTTCACACCAGTGTGTATGAAGCGACAGTCCAAGAAGCGAGAGAACATCAGTGTTGATGTGTGGTGAACAGGGACAATTGCAAACCTTGAAATCAAATGGCTGAAAGTTAATAAACCATATAGTAAGACGGGAATTCACATCCTTCTGCCTGCAGAGCCACTGGAGTTAGGTGTGATCAGTCACCAGGGTAAACCACCTACACCAAAAGTAATAGCGGAGCACCTCCACACTTCACTTGATGGCCAAGCATTTTTTTTTTTTGACGGTTGAGTAATTAAAAACATGATGGGATGTTCTTGCCCATTGAAACTCTTACAAAGTTCAGCCTCCAAACCAAATGCACTCACACCTGTCTATAGAATGAACTCCTTAGAAGAGTCTGGATCCCGCAGAACTGGTTGAACAAAGAAAAAGCTATCTTTAAGTCAGAGAAGGACTTTTTACAATCATCGGTCCTGAGAATGCTGTGGTTCTTTCTGTTCTTCGTCAAGTCAGTGAGACAGGCAGCTCTATGTGCAAAATTCTGAATGAATCTCCGGTAATAACCAGTGAGTGCGAGGAAAGCATGAACCTGCTTCAGTGTTTCTGGATGTGGATACGCAAGCACCTAACCCACTTTGTCCAAAAGAGATTTAATCAAACTTTTCTTCGTAGAGTACCCTAAATAATGCATTTCCGACATCCCCAGTTTACACTTCTTGAGGTTAAGCTATGAACTGAGACAGCCTCAAACTGGAAAGCACTACCTGTAGGTGGTCGAGATGCAACCCACATTACTGAAAATGACTATGTCATCGAGACATGCTCCAGCATACGTAGAATGGGGTTGCTGAATATGATTCATCATCTGCTGAAATGTCAACTATGTAGACCAAATGGGAGTCTGGCAGATTCAAACCACCTGTCCCTGGATAGGGCACTCTGGATCAATTTGCCACAGCCGGAACTCCCCTGGCCAAGGAGCTCATAGCCATATGAAGATGGATTTGTTGTTTCAGGAAATCATAGTCATCAAGTCTATGATTTGTAAGAAGAAAGGTTTCACATGATCTGTAGGGCCTCCCCAGTCTGAAAACGGGCCAAGATATCCGCCCAGCCTCCCTTATCCCAGCACATCAAAGCAGCCTTGCATTCAAAGCAAAACAGGAAGCACTCCAGGTCATCTGAAGGAGCCATCTTTGCAAGCTCATCTGTGGGCCGGATTTTTTCTTCTATTTGATGACCGACGGGTTGAGTGAACACTACTCTCATACGTGTTACCAGGGGTGTCTGCAAACCTGCAGTTGCACTGGCAGTAGACAACCAGTTCCTGCCTACATTGGTAAGAGTATCGGCACACTGCACAGCTGGGGGGTTGTCGAGGCCTCACAAATCTCACTATACAGTAATCCCCCACTCTATCATGGTTCAGCTATCGCACCCCCACTATATCGCGGAAAAACTCAAGTGTAATTTGCAGCCAATTCATAATAAAAGCATACAGTTTTCAGCAGTCACTATGGCAGACAAAGAGTTTTGCGTTACAGCACCCAGATGATTTCTTACAATGCCCTTTATTGGCTGAAAGAGGAGACTCAACCAATCAGAGCAGATTTTCATTCTCTTGGGCTCTGATTGGCTGCTGCTAACGCTGCTAACTGGCTTGTTTTGGAAGAGGATGTCTTCTCGTACCTTCATCATGCATGATGAAGCCTGAGCCCCTGGACTCAAAGCACACAAAGACAGATTGACTGTGATAATGTGTGGCAATGCTGCTGGCCACATGATAAATCAAGGGTAATTTATAAGGCTAAGAATCCCAGAGCCCTGAAGAACAAGAACAAGCACCTGCTGCCAGTTTATTGGATGCATAACTCAAAGGCTTGGATTACAAAATCCCTCACTGCTGATTGGTTCCACCAATGCTTCATTCAAGCAGTGAAAGAGTACCTCACTGAACTTGGCCTCGATTTCAAGGTGCTGTTGCTGATAGACAACACAGGAGGTCACGCACTGGATTTATTTTATGAAGGTGTGTAGGTACAATTCCTCCCACCAAACACAACATCGCTGATTCAGCCTATGGATCAAGGCATCATATGTGCATTCAAGGCACTGTACAAGCGCAACACCCTACGCCACCTTGTCGAGGCAGTGGATTCCAATGAAAACTTCACATTAAAGGCATACTGGCGTCAGTATATGATAGCAACGTGTCTCCAAAATTTCCAAAGTGCGCTGAGAGAGATGAAGGAGGAAACTTTAAATGCCTGTTGTAAATATTTGTGGTCAGAATGTGTCCACGACTACAAAGGGTTCTCTCCTTACGAAATTCATGATTCAGCAGTGGACAAGGCAATCAAGCTGGCTAAGTTTCTAGGAGGAGAAGGCTTCAATGACATGACGCATGATGATGTTAATGACCTCATTGATAAACACTCAGATCCTCTAACAGACAAAGATTTCATTGAACTTGCAAAGTCTGCAAGTGAAGAGGAGGAGAAGGAGGAGGAGGAAGAAGAGGGTCCAGGGAAGGAAGACGATCGAAGGCCTATCACTTCATTGGCTGGCAGTAGTTATGAGAATGGCCAAACAACTGCAGGCCATGATAGACCATTGGGATCCCGAAATGCTTCGGGCATTGCAATTTCACAATGCAATTGATTTAGCCATTGAAGTCTATAAAAAAACTCCTCGCCCAGAAGAAGAAGCAACACCAGCAACTGCCTATAACAATGTTCCTTACCCCAAGAAACAAAGAAGACATGTCAATGCCTTCAGCGGAAGTTGGCATCCAGCAGCAGAAAGATACCCCTCCTAAACCACCTGAAGGTGAGCCTTCAGAAGAGCTGTAAATTGCTGCAGCTAATTCATCATCAAAGTTATGGAGTGCATTGTCACTGGTAAGTACCCATACTGAGCTTAAAATGTTTTTATTTTTACATATTCCATTACATATACAGAGAGACAGAGAGAGAGGTGTATATATACATTACTTATTATTATTATTTTTATTATGATGATGACGATTATTATTATGTTACTCATATTTATAGCCCGACATATGCATATCATTAGTGTATCTAAAGTGTGTTTTAATAAGTTTACATGTGTTTAAAACATGTGAGTATTTTAAGGCATAAACTATAAAAAAAATGTGGTCTTTCTATATCACGGATTTTCACCTATCGCGGATGGGTCTGGAATGTAACTTCCGCGATAGGCAGGGGATCACTGTATATGTATTTTTTGTGTGTACAGTTCATAATTTTGCACAACATGAGATTTCAAGTCAAAGCTTGTGGCAATATTATTCAACAATATCACTGGCCTTTCCTTGACTCCAAAGGCAACAGCATTTCAGAGTTCTTTGCTGATAATGAGGCATACTTGTATATATTAAAGAGAAGAGACAATTAGCCACGAGTGAATGTGTTTACTGTAAAATCAAGAAACTAAAAAATGCCATTCTTAATTTAGAAATCCAATGCTACTACTCTATGTGTATGGGTACTCTATGGGCATCCAATGCTCTCCTCTACTGGTGAAACGGGACAGCTAATGGGATCAGTTGGTACATGTCATCAAACAGACACTTAGGAATCAAATTCTAATGTGTATTCACTTGCATAATTCAATAAACCCATAAACAGCAAAGAGAGGGACCTAATCCCTGCCATCCTCCAACGCCCTATTCCAAAGCTATACATACTGTATAACAGAAAATTGATCCTTCCAGACAATATCCAGCAGCTGACAGCCTATATTAGAAAAGAACAGTGGCGGAAGATAGCATCTGGATTTTTCATGATATTGGATAAGCACAAGTATTATCCATCCATTATCCAACCTGCTATATCCTAACTACAGGGTCATGGGGGTCCACCAGAGCCAATCCAAGCCAACACAGGGCGCAAAGCAGGAAACAAACCCTGGGCAGGGCACCAGCCCACCGGAGGGCATGCACACACACACACACACAGCCACACACTAGGGACAATTTAGAATCGCCAGTCCCCCTAATCTGCATGTCTTTGGACTGTGGGAGGAAACCCTCACAGACACGGGGAGAACATGCAAGCTCCACTTTAATACTATGACATTGCACACATGAGTGGAACATGAGCAATGACATGGTTCTTGACTGACAGTTTTACTGTAAACATGTTATACATTTGGCTTCACCAAGACAAGTAAAACAGTGCATTTCCTAAAGAAGCATATGGGTATTTGAGCTCTATGTCAACTTGTGGTTATGCTTTAGGCAACACATACATTCATACCTCAAACCTTTCAGGCTGTTTTGCCTCTTTTTACTGCATTATATTCTAGGTTAAATATTTTGAGAAAACAAAAAAACCCTGGAGGCTTTGTTTCAATGAAGCAAGCGGATAGTTTTTAAGGGTAAAAAATGTCAATAACTTATGCACCTGTAAAAAATTACAATCATGATTTAATAAAGCACATCAATGTTATAATGCAATGAGTCTACACAAACATTCATTTGTAAGGTCAATTTTCTTCTTCTGCAAAGGTTTCAGCAGCTATTGAGAAAGTCAAGTACATTGTTAACTCCTCAGTACATATGGCCTGTATGTTTTATTATGCCTGCTGTACTTTGGTACCCTTAACCTACATAATATTACTCCAAATGTCTTTCTTTGATGTAGCCCTTTATGACTCTTTTACTCAAAAAGGACAATATTTGATTACAGGCATCTAAAAGAGAATGACACTAAATAGTGGTACAATTAATCCTTTAATGTTATGTATGTAAATACCAATGTTACAACATGCATTAATTGTCACTGGCTAAAGACGGAGTTTGATCTATGATAACAATTTATTAATATGGGCAAAAACAAATAAAATGTTTGACTGATAGGGCTGACTAGAAATGACCAGATAAACACAAAATATTCTTTTGTACTAAATCTCAGTATTGGTTTTCATTTACACATGTAAAAGAACTGTAGGCTGCATATTAACCCCTATTCCAAACTAAATGTGCTAGCAATAAAATATGGAAATTAAGTGTTTATAGAGCATATAAATGTAGGTGTGCCTTGTTTTCAGGTTTTTTTAAGTGCAAAAATAACACGTTTTCTATATACAGTATTTACATTAAAATCCATTTAGATTTTTTATCGTCTTATCCCATATTTCCATAATACTATACCATAACAAAATGCTGGAGTTCAAAGAAAGCTTGCATTCAGCAGTAGTTAAAAATGATATTCAAGTGTTCATACAAGAAAAGAAGGACAAACAAAAATAAATACTCGCCTGTTGTAAAGGCTCATCGATAATGCTGGCACCGGTCAATCTTCTGTCTATTTTTATTGGTTTACTTTCTTGTTTCATTTCTTCTAATGTCTTAAAAATACAAAGAAATTATATTCTGTCAGAGTATTAGCAAACAAAACCAAAGACTTCCCACAGATTAATATCAACTAAATCACACAATTTTTGTATTTCCATATTAAAAATTTATTCATGCTGCCAGTGCATTATGATTTTAAAATTATTCCGATTTGTGTGAGATCAGCAGTAAATTTCAAGGTACAATATTCAATACTTAAAATACATAATACAAATGAACACATTACCGTATATAATACACATTGATTTGATTCAAGAGAAAATAAAAGTTTTTGAAGATTAAATAAAAATATCTTATCAATTGTTTCATTTAAAAAAAACGATAAAATAACTAAAAGTGGGATTTGCACAGAACCTATTCGTTTATTCTGATAAAAAATCAGCACAGGTCCTTTCATTTTATAACAACTGTTTCTAAAAGGGTAAAATTAGGGTCAATCAAAAGCTATCAAAACATTTTTGGAATATGTACTTTGCGTAAAGCACAGATGGTTTAAAAATTTCTCTCAACTTTTAAAAATAAAGGTAAGTTTACCATTTAAAAATTAATTTTAATTCTGATGTGTATTGGGGGGTTGTTGTTTGTTAAAATATTTATTAATGAGCATCTGTAAAAAGCTACATTTCCCCTTGAGATAAGTAAGGTACCATCTCTCTATCTAGACAGAAAGATCTTTATTCAAGAATCTGACTCAATTTACAATATCATAAAACATACTGTGAGGCTTTATACATAGGTCACACAGAAAGAGTGCAAGTAGCCAGCAGTGAAACAAATAACACAGTAAATGAATGAGGTGTAAGACAGGACTACATATTGCAAAAAACAGATTTCAAGGTCTACATAGAAGAAGTGATAAGGACAGCCTATGGAGACTTAATAGACAGTGCATTGTTTAGAGGAAGAAACAGTAACATCATTCAGACTTGCACATAACAAAGCACCAGTTGCTAACACAGAGAAAGGATTTCAAGATTTTAATATCAAGCTAAATGATGTAGCAAAAGAATGTAATGAAAATAAATAATAAAAACATGATAAGGTTATATAAAATAGGAGCTAGAAGATTAAATACTCTATTACTGTTAAAAACCTGAAAGTTGTGAGGTGGAAGTACTACACCAATCAGGCTTATCATGTCAAACAGACAGTCCTTTAAAGAAATCAAAAACAGAATGAAGTACTAACTAAATAGATTGATTATGTTTTAAATAAAAAAATATATTGAATTATGTTTTGACTGTATGTGGGTAATGTTAAAGAAAAACACGAAAAGACTGAATCATTGCAAATATGCAGTAAGCCAAGGAAAGACAGATAAAAATAAGCTATACAATGAATGAAAAGAGAAATAAATGAAGAGATAACTATATCAGGTAGGAAAAGAATGTTCAGTCACTCTGTCAGTCATAAAGAAAAAAAAAAAATTAACTGGGCACGCAACAAGAAGGAATGGCCTAATAAAATAAGTGATCAATGGAAGATTAAGAGGAAAGAAAAAGTGAAATTATTAAACGAAATTTTGTATGAAAGAACGGAAAATTAAAAAGTATCTAAAGAGAAAGTCAAATAAAGAAGATAATTGTGCATTGGATATACATATACAGTACATACATACACACACATATATATACATACAGTGGGACTGTATTGGACAAGTGATGAGCAGTGCCTGGTTGTCTCTACACATACCGCTTAGAATTAAGGCCAAAAAGTTCTATCTTGGTCTTATCAGACCAGAGAATCTTATTTCTCACCATCTCAGAGTCCTTCAGGTGTCTTATCAAACTCCATGCGGGCTGTCATGTGTCTTACCTCTCCTCAGTGTGTGGAGACAACCAGGAACTGCTCATCACTTGTCCAATACAGTCCCCACAGTGAAGCATGGCGGTGGCAGCATCATGCTGTGGGGGTGTTTTTCAGCTGCAGGGACAGGACGACTGGTTGCAATCGAGGGAAAGATGAATGCGGCCAAGTACAGGGATATCCTGGACAAAAACCTTCTCCAGAGTGCTAAGGACCTCAGACTGGGCCGAAGGTTTACCTTCCAACAAGACAATGACCCTAAGCACACAGCTAAAATAACGAAGGAGTGGCTTCACAACTCTGTGACTGTTCTTGAATGGCCCAGCCAGAGCCCTGACTTAAACCCAATTGAGAATCTCTGGAGAGACCTAAAAATGGCTGTCCACCAACGTTTACCATCCAACTTGACAGAACTAGAGAGGATCTGCAAGGAGGAATGGCAGAGGATCTCCAAATCCAGGGGTGAAAAACTTGTTGCATCTTTCCCAAGAAGACTCATGGCTGTATTAGCTCAAAAGGGTGCTTCTACTAAATACTGAGCAAAGGGTCTGAACACTTAGGACCATGTGATATTTCAGTTTTTAATTTTTAATAAATGTGCAACAATTTCAAAAAATCTTTTGTTTGTCTGCCAATACGGGGTGCTGTGTGTACATTAATGAGGGAAAAAATTAATTTAAATGATTTTAGCAAATTGTTGCAATATAACAAAGAGTGAAAAATTGAAGGGGGTCTGAATCTATACTAATAAAAGGCAAAGCCCTCACTCACTCACTCACTCACCACTAATTCTCCAACTTCCCGTCTACGCCTAATGGTCATAACTGGAAGGTATTTTTCTCCATTAACTGTAATAGAGTTGAGCTGGAAAGACGTGGGGGGCGGAGTTTCGTGTGACATCATCACGCCTCCCACGTAATCACGTGAACTGACTGTCAACGCAGTGCGTAGAAAACCAGGAAGACCTCCAAAAAGCGCTTAAGAAAACATGCATTATATAATTGAGAAGGCAGCTTAAACAATAAGAAGCGAAAGCGAAGTGACATATACTACCATATTCATGAGTGCTGCTACCTCGGAAAGAAAGCAAGGTGTAAACCTAAACTTTAAATTAAGTTCATAGACAGGCTACCGCTGGCGTTTCACATGCCCACAGGTTATGCGGGATACAAGTTTAATGAGAGGACGCAGGATATAAACAAGAGTTTTGATCACTTTGTAACTAAGTTAAAATTGTAGGTGAAGGGTGTGCTTATGCAAATTCGAAGACTGTGTTTGTGGGGATTAACAGTTAAGGGTGGGGAGTCACGCCATCATCTCCCTCCCATTCATCTTATTTCGCTCTGAGCTGAGCTCAGTTAACGCCGTCTTCCGAAGCAACTTCGTCAGACTGCCACCAAATACTCACAGAAAAATCCACAAGTTAATACACACACATGTCTCTAGAGTTTTTACACACTGAATCCTCCAGGCACTACTTACAAAAGGTCACATTGACAATCGTGTTACGTTATTTTTAAAATCTTTCCTTTTCTTAGCACAAGCACAGCTGAGAAGCTTCGATGCATGTGCTCCATAACGCTAAAAATAATGCATTTAATCACACTTTCCATTACAAGCAAAGGGGAGCTTTTGTCAATGCATGATTTCCTGGTACACCGATTACATTGATCAGCGATCCCGATTCATTTTACCCTTGCACCACCTTAGTTTGAGAAGAAGTATGAAAAAATGTGAGGTTAACACAGAAAAACAGATCACCAATTCAAGCTTTATGAATAATCGATTCGCCATCAATAATTGTTTTGGTAAAGCCATCCTCCTTCCATTTTATAATTTTTCCGCCATTAGCCATGATTAAATGAACGGTAAAAAAGTAAGAGCAAAATGAGGGTGACTTATTTAGGCAGGCATATATATTACAGCAACACTCATGACAATGTCAATCATGTTACGTTATTATTAAAATGTTTCCTTTTCTTTTTCATTACTTCTTTAACACACTACTTCTCTGCTGCGTAGGCGGGTATTTTGCTATATATATATATATGAATGACCTCCAAAGAGCGAGACTTTTGATATCATGAACGTGTCTGCAAAAACTGGGGTCTCCTGCCCAGCAAAAGTCGAGCAGCCAGTGCGCGTGCATAGCTGTGCCGGCCTTTGAGACGCTGACTGCGCTTCTGCCTTAAGTCAAAGTGAACACTTTTAATTTTTTTCATCCTCCCCCTGGCTATAGCCCAGACAAGTGCAAACACGGACCCCTTTTCTACACCACGGCAAAATAATATTAAGGCGATTCACACTTTCTTTTGCACGATACGATTATGAGGTCCTCAGCTCGGATTATGAAGACACGCACAGGAGTGGAGGACTGACAGTGCCATCACAGCCGATTAATGGCGGGACGTCTCACCAGTCTACACAAGACCCACCGCGACTGTCCCCAAAAGGCGATCATAACGTCAGCGAACACATCTCTCTATACTATATAAAAGAAAAAGGCAACTTTCCTTTCTTTACACCTTTTTTCCTTTTATCCCAAACCAAAGCTTCTCTCTTAACACTGCAGAGGACACAAAACTAATTTTCTTTAAATGCCGGTAAGGCACATTACCAGAGGCACAAATTTGAACGCTCACATAGAAAATGTAATTTCAATGTACCTGTACTTCTTAAAACGTTAATGTTTTACTGTTTAATAACTTATAGACTATAATTTATTATTTTTCCCTTGCACTCAGTGACCAAACCTATACACACACATATAGACACATACAAACATACACACAAGTATATGTATGTGTATATATACACACACACACACACATACACACATATATATAATTTGTGTGTGTGTATGTATGTATGTGTGTGTATATATGATGTAGATAGGTATATATATATATATATATATATATATATATATATATATATATGTGTGTATATGTAGATATGAAGATATGTGTGTATATATATGTATGTATGTATGTATGTATGTATATATATATGACAGCATCAATCCAAGCTGTGAAAAAACAGTAAAAAGGAGGCGTGTCAGACGTCGTGGTACATTTTCTGATGCAGCTAGACGAAAATAACTTTGTGACGCTGCCACCAAATACACAAAACAATTACTTTGACAATCATGTTACATTATTTTTAAAATGTTTCCTTTTCTTTTTCATAACTTCTTAAACACATGACATATATATAGATAGATAGATAGATAGATAGATAGATAGATAGATAGATAGATAGATAGATAGATAGATAGATATGAGAACAACACTCTTTCTTTTTCGTACCTTCTTTAACACACTACTTCTCCGCTGCGAAGCGCGGGTATTCTGCTAGTCTATACTAATAAAAGGCAAAGCCCTCACTGACTCACTCACTCACTGACTCACTTATCACTAATTCTCCAAGTTACCGTGTAGGTAGAAGGCTGAAACTTGGCAGGCTCATTCCATACAGCTTACTTACAAAAGTTAAGCAGGTTTCATTTCGAAATTCTACACGTAACGGTCATAACGGTCGACAACGTTCGCCATGTTGAACATACTTATTTATGGCCCCATCTTCACGAAATTTGGTAGGCGGCTTCCCTGCGCTAACCAAAACCATGTATGCATACTTATTTCGTGGTATGACGCCATTGTCGGCCGCCATATTGAATTTTCCACACGTCACTAATTCTCCAACTTCCCGTGTAGGTAGAAGGCTGAAATTTGGCAGGCTTATTCCTTACAGCTTACTTACAAAAGTTGGGCAGGTTTCATTTCGAAATTCTACGCATAAGGGTCATAACTGGAAGCTATTTTTCCCCATATAATGTAATGGAGTCTTGAGTTGGAGATGGCCGTGGGGGGCGGAGTTTCGTGTGACATCATCACGCCTCCTACGTAAGTACGTAGAGAACAAGGAAGAACTCCAAACAGCGATGAGCACAAAACGCCATTTCACAATTGAGAAGGCAGAAAAACATTATGAAGCAAATGATGCATACAAGCATATTCATAAGTACAGCTACTGCGGAAACAAAGCACGGCGTGAACCGTAAGTTTATATTAAATTAAGTTCATAGACAGGCTGCCACTAGCGCTTGCAATTTAGTGCCTGCCCATATAAGGCCGCCATCAGCGGCAATCCAATACAAACACTGCCGGTAAATGTTCACGGGTGAAGGACTGTGCTTATGCAGAGGAAGATGAGATGGTCAGGGTGGTGTTTGGCACAAACTCATTGAAACTGCGAGAGAAACTTTTAAGTGCCGGGTCTTAGCTGACATTACACGAGATGGCACCAGTACAGCTGGGAACCTTCGATGCAAGAACACCAAGCAGCTCACGTGAACTGACGCAATGCGCAGACAAAAGCAACAGTTCCAAAGAGTGCTGAACAAAACCAATTACACAATTGAGAAGGCAGCAAAAAATATGAAGCGCCTTATACATAGAATCATATTCATAAGTGCAGCTACTGCGGAAACAAAGCACACGGTGGAAAAAGTGAATGTCCTGCTAAAGGAAGACAGTGTAAAAAAACCCGTGCATGCAGTTTGTCACATCACAGATAAAAGGAAGACGAGCTGTTTATTGATGCAGTAAGGAACTAATCGATGAATGAAACCTCTTATCTTTACAACGATTGACAAACACGGAATGTAACTTGAACACATCCTACAAATACGAGCCTGATTGAAAGAAATAATGATAATCAAATCCTTGATGACAGCAACATTCAATAACACTCACAAAACAATTACTGTATATTGACAATCATGTTACGTTATTTTTAAAATGTTCCCTTTTCTTTTCATAACTTCTACTTCTCCACTGCGTACACGGGTATATATATATATAAATGTATATATATACCCGATCTACAATACATACTTTAGCATAGACAAGCCACACGCTGTGGCTAATTGTAGAGTCTTAAGCCTCTAACGCCGACATTCGAGGTTCGATTCCGAGAGGGGTGTACTGACTATGTACGCGCTACCTGATTCATTTTACCTTCAGATCTCCTTGGTTTGGGACGTATGAAAAATATTAGGTTAACGAGAATCATGTTACGCTATTTTTAAAATTTTCCCTTTCTTAGCACAAGCACAGCTGAGAAGCTTCGATGCATGTACTCCATAACGCTGCTAAAAATAACGATTTAATCACACTTTCAATTCCAAGCAAACGGAACTTTTGTCAATGCATGATTTCCTGGTACATCCATTACACTGATGCACACATCACAGCTACAAAAATGTTAGAGTCGGAATAAAGCGCGTTCCTACGACTGATCATTTCGACTACCCCGAAGCCTTGATAAAAGCATGGTTTTGTGCACACTGAAAAGCAAGCAAAATTAGATGCATTACAGAAAGCGGACTTTGTGGCTCTTACTGGGGATCATTGGACTTCCGTGACCTAGTAATTCTAAATACATCTAATTACAAAATGTTCAATGATCACACTGTTTTAGCCTAATGTATAAAATAATTTTGGCTAATGTTACTCAGAGTTTAAAGAGTAAGCTGGTCAAATTACCTTTTATGTTTCTGACTTATTTTTTTAAGAAGAAAACTGCACTTTATGTTGAAATTTTGGTTATTATTATTTAAAGACAATACTATTCTGAAAATGTACTTAAAGTACTTAAACTACCACTTTATTTTTAAGTCTGCCCAATTTTAACCAGGGATGATTTTTGTTTCTGTTTTGAATTCAAATGCAGTTTAAAAGCTTTTTTTCAGAAATTAAAACAGCTTCAGTTTACAATATTCATGTCCATGTCTATTATTTGATTCTGTCACCCACTAAAACCGTTTTAAATTAAAAAAAAAAAACATTTATGATTTGGGGCAAATTTATGTGCGATTACATACGATTAATCAAGATTAATTCTTACACAGCCTCTAATTAATTGGATTAATTTTTTTAATCGAGTCCCACCCCTAATATATATATATGTAGATATATATATGTAGATTTGTATATATATGTGTATATACAGTATATATGTAGATATGTATATGTTGTATATACAGTATGTATATATGTGTGTGTGTATATATACAGTATATGTATATATGTATGTGTGTATATGTATATATATATATATATATATATATATATATATATGTGAGCTGGAGGGCTGATCGCACCCCAAATAGAGACAGACGCCCTGGGAAAACCACAAACCCTGAAACACTGACTACACATTGCTCCTTATCCTTGCACTATAACGCGTAATACAAGCCTGCGGTACTCCGCCGACTTATAAGCCTTGCAGCGCCTGTCAGTTTGGGAATTGATTGTTTGCTTTTATCTCTCTCTGCTCCTAGCGGAACTGTTATATCTGACTTGTCATGGAGCACGTTTAAGCTCATGTGTTTGCGGTGTCTGAATAAAAATCCTTCTTTTTTTCTACGACCTTCTGTGTCTCTGTGCAAATCTGTGACCCAAGCGTGACAAGTGGTACCAGAAGTGGTTGCACAGATGGATGCCGCCAAAGACTTATTTCAGAAGTCTAAAACATTTGCACTTAAAGACTGGAAACTAAACATGGATGACCCAATCCGTGCGCAAATTCAAGATTTGATACATAAAGTGCACTGTTGGTTTGAAGGAGACGTAATGGAAACAGTTGTAGGAATATATTACTGGCGGCATACCTGAAGTTCTTCGAGATGAATTTCTACGCCATGATATTAAATCATTAACGATTATGTCCAGACGATTAGAGGGTTCACAGTCCACTTGGAGAAAGAGCGGTGGATTTCGTGCTGCTTCGCAACCTGTGAACGAACGTCCAGGACATTCTCGTCGCTTCGATCGACAAGCTGCAGGACCTGAAAATCTAATGGGGTCAGGTAGGACCCGGAAATCCAGTCGTAGATGGGACGCCTGTTTCTGGGGAGACAGCGGCAACAGCGGTCGACAAGACCGTGGAGGCTACAGAGCACGCCGACGTGGACGCCGAGAGGATATTTCGAAACGGAGCCGACCGTAGATGTTTCCGATGTGATCAGCTCGCCATTTGGCAAGAGATTGTCGCTTGTCTCCAGCTCATTCAATGGGATTGGACTGCCGAGATTTGTTGCTCAACTATTACATGTCCGGATGGAAAAGATGGCTTGTTGATCCCGGTGAAATTGGGACACAAAGAAATCTCAGCATTGTTAGATTCGGGAAGTGACCTTTGTATTGTGAGACGAGACTGTCTTAATGAACAATGCCTTAGAGACTGTGAGACTGTAAAAATACGCTGTGTACATGGTGATGTTAAAGATTATCAGACTTTACTTCTTCCTTTAACTTATAGGGGGCGCACTTTAAGGTTTGGTCTGCCGCTTCGACTCGTGCCCTTGGCCATTACTCATAGGACGGAGAAATGCCCTTTTTCCAAACTGATTAATAAATGTAAGGGACCAGTAGTCCAGTCCACTAATGAACTTGGTGGGGGGGGAGAAGAAGAAGAAATCCAAGACGAAGAACTGGTAGCGGCCGGGGAAAATCTAGAGCCCAACTTAGATATTGAACCCGATCTCTCCAGCGAGACGGAGGAGGTCACCCCCGACAATCTTCCAGAATGGGCTGCTCCTTCTACATCTTCCCAGATTGCAAACGCCCCAACACAAACCGAGTGTTAACGAACAATCAGATTTTGTGCGTTTGCAGCATACTGATAGCTCATTAGAATATGCATTTAAACAGGCTCGCCCTGCTAATGACTCTTATTACCAAGAGCGTAATTCCGGGGGTGTGAAAACCCCACACTTTATAGAAAAGGACGGTTGCCTTTTCAGAGTGATCTCAGATCATTTGGAGGGGGAATTTATTGAACAACTGGTGGTACCTGAAGCACATAGGGAAACTGTTTTGCATCTGGCACATTCACACATCTTGGGGGGGCACCTCGGTGCCGACAAAACTAGAGACCGGTTATCAAAACGATTTTATTGGCTTAATATGGGAAAAGATGTTGAACGATTTTGTACTTCATGTCCAGACTGCCAGATCGTCTCTGCTTATAAGCCTCCTCGGCTCCCCTTTGTCCTATGCCCATATTGGAAGTTCCCTTTCAGCGTGTGGGATTAGATATTGTGGGACCATTACCTAAGACTAAGGATGGGTACCAATATTTGCTGGTGTTGGTTGATTATGCGACACGATATCCAGAAATGATCGCGCTGAAAAAGGCCAACTCTTCGGCTGTAGCCAAAGCACTATGTGAAACTTTTACTCGTATTGGTATCCCTAGAGAAATCTTAACTGATCAGGGCACACCTTTCACTTCTCGCGTGATGAAACAATTGTGTGACAGCTTTGCTATTAAGAAATTGAGTACTACTGTTTACCATCCTCAAACGAATGGTTTAACCGGCGATTTAACAAAACATTGAAACAGATGATCAGGCGAGTTGCTCATAATGATCCCACAACATGGAACACTGTCCTACCGTTTGTTTTGTACGCGTGCGAGAATCACCACAGGCGCCCACTGGCTTGAGTCCCTTCGAAGTTGTTATTCGGCAGGCGGCGCGAGGCATCCTGGATGTGGTGCGTGAGGAATGGATAGGAAACGAGAGAGCAGCTAAGGTCCAAGCTTTGCAGATCGACTAATTTCGTTGCAAGACAGAATTTCTATGCTTTCCTCTATTGCTGTGGAACACCAACAACGAGAACAGGAAACTCAGAAGCGCCTTTACGATAGGCAGCAAGCTCCGTGAGTTCAAACCTGGCGATCGTGTTTTGGTACTGGTTCCCTCGGATCCACACAAATTCTTAGCTAAATGGCAGGGCCCGCCATTATTGAGGAGCGTATGAGTCCAGTAAATTACAAGGTTAGAATACCGGCGGCGCAAACCATTCCAGATTTTACACATTAACCTCTTGAAGGAATGGCACGACCGACAAGAGGTTAACACTTCCTTGGCTGCTGTTTCTCAGTCCGATGTTACCATTGGTAACGATCTTACTGACACGCAAAAGACAGAACTGTTATCTTTGATAGAACGGAACACTGATGTCTTTTCAGATTTACCAGGCAAGACTAACATTACAAAACATAAAATTACCACTGCACCTGATGTTCGCAGACAGATGCGGCCGTTCGGATACCGGAAGCGCGCAAATATTGTGCGAAGAGGTAAAAAGATGCTGACACTGGGTGTAATTCGTGAAAGTAAAAGTGACTGGTGCAGCCCAGTCGTATTAGTCCCAAAGCAAGACGGTTCGGTTCGGTTCTGTATCGATTTCAGACGCTTGAATAAGGTCTCTAAATTGATGCTTATCCCATGCCCCGTGTCGATGAACTGTTGGAAAAACTGGGTCAGG